>NW_023638926.1:27500-45680 GCF_015228065.2 Penaeus monodon
TAGTGCGAACGACCGTAACAACAACAACACAGTGTATGTGTCTCAGAGACGAGTCAGGCGCCCATATCTCGGTTTACATCGCGTATTTTAAATTCATTATTACGTAATAACTACACTTAAGTGCCATTGTCAGACCTTGTTAATAACCACGAAATATAAAATACACTCCCCTAGCTGAATTTATATAGTAACATTAGTTAGTAATGAGAGTAATATAATTTTGTAAAATTGGCATAAATATCCATTTTCAGCTCCCAAACATGAACCCGTAGTTGCGTTCGCGTGTTGGCTAAAACTTCAGCTTCCTTCCGGACACGTGTGTGTGTGTGGGGTGTGTGTGGGGTGTGTGTGTGTGTGTGTGGTGTGTGTGGGTGTGTGTGTTGTGTGTGTGGTGTGTTGTGTGGTGTGGTGTGTACATTTATCGTATCACCTTATAATAATCGTCGATAGTAATGCTAAATTAAAAATTTATTATTATGGTCCCCTCTATCACATTTTACTATAAATCGACTGTATATGAACGTTAAACAAATTCATTACCAAACGTTTCCTATGTAAAAGAAAAAGAAAAAAAAAATCCGTTAAATTAACCTACTCTAAGTGCTTGCAGTATCCAAACGTCTCAAGTGAAGGAGGTTATTTTCGTAGTCACATACAAATACTTTGTCATTTAAGATACGTAGATGCGTAGCTGGAAAGTATAAAAACCAAGTCACGCTGACATCCCTCTGTCATGAAGATCATTGTAGGTCTGTGGTATGGTCAAAAAAACATTTTTAAAATGAGAAAAAATGTATAGAATTTCATAAACCATAATTTAATTTACAAGTATTGAGTAGCATATATACATGATAAACATACACAATGCACTTACATTTAAGTATGTATGTAGATGCCCACACGCGCACTCCTACGTCCAACACCCACGGCATCGACAAGAGGGGGGGGGGGTGAGACGATCCTGAGCCTCATTATGAAATCTACGGCCATGGCCTCTATCGCCCTTATGTCCTTGGCTTCTAAGGTCCTTATTGTACGGGTATTAAGTGTTGAAACTTTAATAATCAGCTAAAACCTACTAACTACCTACAATATTAAAGTGTTCTTCACTGTTAATGCTAGTATCACCGAATGAATTGTGTATACGTCGTGTTGGGGTGTGTGTGTGTGTGTGTGTGTGGGGTGTGTGTGTGTGTTGTGTGGCGTGTGTGTGTGTGTGGTGTGTGGGGTTGTGTGTGTGTGTGTGTGTGCATATATACATATAAATGGTAGTAAAAGGAATCTGTTGACTTATATATATATATATATATATATTATAATATATAATATATAATATACAATATATTTTATACAGTATGTATGTATGTATGCATGCATTAATCATGCCTCTATTTATCTGCAAATTAGTTCATAGGATAATATCGTGTCTAACACTATGTAGGGGTTTGAAAACCATGTATTTTTCTGTTTCATATGCTTATGGAGTTCAATAGGCCTCAGATTTTAAGTATGATTATGTTAAGCAGGGATAATCCTAGTGATTAACAATTGTGAGACCTTATCCAGTGAATACCACTGCAGAAAACATTATTAAGTTCAGCCATGATAATCTCGTGACGGATAGCTCAATCTTTTTAAATAGTCGTGGTATGTCCGTAGTTTAAAGTAAATTTTTGTCTCCAAAGGAGAAAAAATGCTAACGAGAACGTAGATTTTTATTCAGAGAATATATAGTGTGCGTGTGGTTGTCTTACATTTACATATAGGTCAATAAAAGATAGTAATATGCCAGAGTTCTGACAAGCTGCAACTGAACAGAGAAAAAACAATTAAAGTTAGTCGCAGGTCTTATTTTAGATCAAATCCTGCCACGGAAATCTGTGAGAAATGAGATCCATACTCAGCATTCCACGTACGTGCCACCCGCTCTAAATGGTTTTTATAAGATCTCCGTAAAAAACCGTGACAAGGAGAGTTTTTTTTGAACACCTGCATGATGGGGCAGTAAAAGACAGGCAAATGATTTAAAAAAATTTCAAGTGTACTGTATTGGGGGGCAAATTTTTCCCAAACATTGTCCGTCACAGCATTTTCCTGAAAAAGAATTTTCTACTGCGGAAGATTTGTGCTATCGGGGGAAAAAATTTCATTTTTTAAAACATAGAGTCCCCGCCTCACCAATTTGGAAGGAAATATTTATTCTCTGGTCATCTTCATTTTTCGTTTAAATTTTTCCATAGCCCTGTGCCCGGGGTTTTTTTCATGGGCAAAAAGCTCCATCCAAAGGGTGTTGTCGAAAGGGGATGACTCCCCCGAGCGCAAGAAAGTAGGCAAAGTTCATATAAGCTCATAATTCCCTTTTTCGGGATAAAGAAAAACTAGTCAAGGGGCCCGCTTCTCCGCCGTCAATGAACTTTTGGGGAGTCTCAGCAGCTGGACGTGTGCGACTATCTTGTTGATAACTCCAGTTCCCCCCCAGAACGGGTTTTTCCCGGAATACCGTTCCTTAGGATGTTTACGTTAGTTCATAGTACCACAGGTACCTAGAGACTTTTTTGTCCTATCCCATTTTCTTATATTACATGAAAATGGCAAATTTTATCTGATTTCTGATAGTCTTAATACCTATTTGGCAAAATCTTTCCTTATCAAGGGCGTGGACCTTGCCATTTGAGGGAGTGCCAGAGCAGCAGAGAGTGAACTGGGGCCTGTGAACACCCCAATGTCTAGTACCTGTTAAATATCATACAGAACAACCCTCAATACATGACTGTGGGGAAAATAGCAAATGCTTAAAAATGCATAGACCCCATATCTAAAAAAAAAGCACATAATTCAGTTGGTCTTTAAATACCATCATTGACTAAACTCACTTTCTTTGCCCCGATAGCCTGCATTATGTTGGCATTGAGCTGCAGAACCTCAGGTGCCCCCAACATCGCCGCTCTACGGTGCTGCAGAGTTACATCATTCAGTCGTTTTTGCGCGTCGGTTAATCTGTGAAAAGGATGAACGATAGGCATTTAATGTAAATTTTTTTCATATTCTAAAGCTTATCAAAAAAATATAATATATACATATATATACATATATATGTATATATATACATATGTACATATATATGTATGTATATGTGTGTTTATATATCTATATATGCATGCATATATATGTATGTTTTCTTTTTTTTTTTTTGTGTGTGTATGCGTATGTGTATGTATCTGTTTATATACACACATGTGTATGTTTGTATATCTGTGTATGAATATATATATATATATATATATATATATATATATAAAATATATATATATATATATATATATGTGTGTGTTTTGTGTGTGTGTGTGTGAGTGTGTGTGTTTCATATATTATATATTCTATATATATATATTTTATATACTATATTATATATATATATCGATATAAAATATTTTATATGTATACACTATATAAAATATTATAGATATATGTTTACAAATTTTATATTATATATATATATATGTGTGTGTGTGTGTGTGTGTGTGTGTGTGTTGTGTGCATACATTTGAAATATATTTATTATCAGATCGCTAAACTCCATACCTCAATGATGATTTAAAACAATACTGCACAAGATCGGATTATGGTAACTTTCAGAGAAGACATCTTCAGGAACCTTAGGGAAAAGAATATTTATATTATATATTATATATATTATATATATATATATATAATATATATATTATATATATTATATTTTATATATACTATCAAAACAATATATTAATTATTAATAAAAAATATTATAAATTTTTCTTTTTATAAAATTTAATATATATATATATATTTTTTTTGTGTGTGTGGTGTGTGTTTGTGGGGGTGTTTTTGTTTTTTTATACCCCATATTTTTTTTTGGGGGGTACAAAAATTTAAATATACATTTTTACTAAATATGTGTTTTGTGTTTTTGGGTTTCACCCCTTTCGTGTGACTGCAAAGTTATTATTTATACACCATAACCCTTTACTAAAGGCAATAAAATTATGTAAGTGATTTTGCATTTAAAAAAAAAACATATTTTTTGCATAATTTAAAACATTTTTCCCAATGCCTACAAAATATTTTTCGATATTTTCCAAAAATGTAAAATTTAATAATCACAAATTTTTAACGCTAAACTGTTTAAAAGAAAAAACATTACGAAAAGGGGGGATCGGCGAAAATTTTTTCTTCATTTTTTACCTATTCGTTCAATCATGACAAAAATACCTGTAGTTTATGGCTTAAAAGATTGAAAAACGATGTTTTTTAACTATTTTTTCGCCCGAGTCCATCTATTTGCCATCCTTTTGGGGCACAATCTGGGGGGGAGCAAAACCTTTAAAGTCCTTTGACCAGATCCATTTTTTTTTTGATTGGAAACTCTAATCCCCTGGGTTAGAAATTTTACTATATATTTCTAGGGAATATTGCATTACATGTTTTGGGCCCTTACATTCCCAAACCCGTTGAAAATGTACAGTAACAGGGGTTGGAGGACGGGCCCCGGGTTTTGATTTTGAGGGGAAAAATTTTTCTTGATGCGCCTAGGGGTACTCCCAAACCCGAATAAAAACCATGAAACTGCAGCGTTTATGTTAATTTTTATGTTAAAATCAGGGTTTGGGAAAAAATGACACTTTTAGGGCAAAGGAAAATGTGGGGCACTAATTAAAGGATTGAGATTAATGTTTCATTTCACAATGTTTAAACAACTACACTTTAACCCCTGTTTTTTTTTTCAGACGAATACACTTTTCCCCTTGTGGGGGAAATCTTCACAGAAATTTTTCCAGGGGTGTTTGCTTTTGGGGATTTCTCCTACTAAATCGAATATGTAGGTGTGGGAAATTACTCAAAATTTCGTTAATTAAAAATACAAATTTGGTTTTTTTTAAAATTTTTTTTTTCCCCTTTTTTTTTTTTTTTTTAAAAACCCCAAAAAACTAAAAAAGTTAATTAAGGGTTTTTTAAAAAAAAGGGTTTTTTTTAAAAAAAAACCTTTTTTAAATTTAAAAAACCCGGGAAATTGAAAATTTTCCAAAAATTTTTCCCCAAAAAAAAATTTAAAAAAAAATAAATTTTTTGGTTTTTTTGGGGGTTTTTTAAAAAAACCTTTTTTTTTAAAAAAAAAAAAATTTTTTTTTTTTAAAAAAACCAAAACCCCTTTTTTAAAATTTGGGGGGGGAAATTTGGGGGTTTTTTTTTCCCCCCGGGTTTTTTTCCCAAAAATTTTTAAAAATTTTTTTAAAAAACCCCCAAAAATTTTTTTAAAAAAAAAGGGGTTTTTTTTTTAAAAAAAAATTTGGGGAAAAAAAACCCCAAAAAAAAAAAAAAGGGGGTAAAACCCCAAATTTTTCCCCCCCAAAAAAAAATTTAAAAGTTTTTCCCCAAAAAAAAAATTTTTAAAAAAAAAAAATTTTTAAATTAAAAAAAAGGGGGGGCCCCCCCCCCAAAATTTTTTTTTTTTAAAAAAAAAAAATTCCCCCTTTTTTTTTTCCCCTTTTTTGGTTTTGGTTTCGTTAAAACCCAAAAAAATTTTTTGGGAAAATTTAAAAAGTTAAAAAAAAATTTTTTTTTTTTTCCTTTTTTTCCCGGTTTTTTTCCTTTTGGGGAAAAACCCCCTTTTTTTTTTTTTTTTTCCCCAAAAAAAAAAAAAAACCCCAAAAAATTTAAAAAAAATTTTTTTTTTTTTTTTTTAAAAAATTTTTTTCCCCCCCCAAAAAAAAAAAAAAAATTTTAAAAACAAACCCACCAAAAAACCCCCCCCCAAAATTTTAAAAAAAAAACCCAAACCCCCCCAAAAAAAAAAAACAAAAAAAAAATTTTTAAAAAATAAAAAATTTTTTTTTTTTTTAAAAAAAAAAAAACCCCCCCCCAAAAAAATATTTTTTTTTTTTTTTTTTTTTTTTTTTTAAAAAAAAAAAAAAAAAAAAAAAATATTTTTTAAAAAAATAAAATATATATTATATAAAAAAAAATTTTTTTTTTTTTTGGGAAAATTTTTAAAAGGGAAAAAATTTTTTTTAAAAAAAAAAAAATTTTTTAAAAAAGGTTTTCCCAAAAATGGGAATTTTAATTTTTTTTTAAAAAAAAAAAATTTTTTTTTCCCCCCCAAAACCCAAAAAAAAAAAAACCCCAAAAAAAATTTTAAAAAATATTTTTTAAAAAATTAAAAATTTTTTTAAAAAAAAAATTTTTTTTGGGGGGGGGGGGGTTTTTTTTTTGGGGGTTTTTTTTTTTTTTTTTTTTTTTTTTTTAAAAAAAAAAAAAATTTTTTTTTTTTAAAAATAAAATTTTTTAAAAAATTTTTTTTTAAAAAAAAAAGGGGGGGTTGGGGTTTTTTTTTGGGGGGTTTTTTTAAAATTTTTTTGGGGGGGGTGTTTTTTTGGGGGGGGGTTTGCTTTTTTAAAAAAAGTTTTTTTTTAAAAAAAGGGGGAAAAAAAATTTTTTTAAAATTTTTTTTTAAAAATAAAAATTTTAAAAATTTTTTGGGGCCCTTTGGTTTTTTAAAAAAAAAACAAGGGGAAAAAAAAAAAACCAAAAAAAACCCCCCCCCCCCCCCCCCCCCCCCTTAAAAAAAAAAAATTTTTTTTAAATTTTTTTTTAACTTTTTAAACCCAAAAATTTTTTTTTTTGGGGGGGCCAAAAAAATTTTTCCCCCAAAAAATTTTTTTTGGGGGGGGGGGTTTGGCCCCTTTTTTTTTTTTTTTTTTCCCCCAAAAAAAATTTTTTTTTCCCAGGAGTAACCCCTTTTCGGTTTACATCGCGTACTTTAACATTATTTTTTATGCAATAACTGTATATTCAAGGCTGTTGCGATCTTGTTGATGCCATATAATATAACTACCTTCTCTAGCTAAATTCATATAGTAACATTGAGTAGTAGTTGAGAGAAATATGATTTTGTAAAATTTGCCTTGTAATATCTGTTCTCAGCTCCCAAACATGAACCGTGGTCACGTTCGCATGTTGGCTGGAACTTCAGCTTCCTTTCCAAAGAATGCTGCCTTTGAATATAACAATTTTGGGACTTTATTACTACAGTTATTCAAGGGCTGTTGATGTTCTTAAAATATTTCATAATATGCATCTAAATCACAGTAATATGATATATTTGCCAAGATCATCATGAATGTGTTTCTACAAATAACAAAAGCACAGAAACTTAGTAACAGTTGGCAACTGATGTTGAGATTGTATGCGAAGCTGTGATAGTGGTGTGCCTTCCCATGCGTTCTCATTCTTAGCTCCTTAAGATACCAGTTAACAACATTTCGTAAACTAACCTTTTCTTATTAATTTTTTTAATCGACAGGTCAAGTTGATTTTTTTTATATGTTGAGGGTATTACCTGTTAAAAAGAGATATCCATCACAGATTAACCAGTTATAGAGGTAGAAAAGGGTGTGGATAAATGGCACCCTGAACTTCAATTTTCAAGGTCAAAGTCAACAAAATTCAGGTAAATGCTTCTTTTCTTCAAAGCAACCAGAACATATATAACAATTTCATATTATAGAATCATATGCACCTTGAAGTGCAATGAGTAGTATTGGTCACACACTACATCAACTCTTCAAGATGTGTCACAATGCGTAGAATGACTCTCAACATAATCACCAGATGTTTCGTACCCGTGAGTCTTTTCGAGTATTTGGATAAGTGCCCATCATTCAGCACAGAGATCATTATCAATTGCACCCTTTGTGGGTACACTTATCCCAGACTTTATGACACTGACATTTAAGAATATATACATTGCAACATACATTTTTGTTCAAGTGCGATTTGAACACTTTAAAAGTACTCAATTGTCACCTAAAATAAATCAATTTCATTTAACAGTCATCGTTAATCAAAGAAGGCCGTGTTACAAGCAATAATACATCCACACACATTTTTATAACCTATCTATATATGTATGTGCGTGTGTATTTCTGTGTGTGTATGTGTATATATACAAGTATACATACACACACACAGACACACACAAACACACACACACACACACACACACACACACACAACCCCACACCCCAACAACACACACACACACACCACATAATATATATATAAAATATATTATATTATATATATTATATATATATATGTATGTATATATATATATTTGATAATATATATTATATATAATATATATATATTATATATATATATATATATATATTATATATATATATAATATTTAGTATATGTGTGTAAAACTTTATATATATTTTGTATATATACATAAAATATATATACAAAAATATACATACACACAACACCCCACACCACACACACAACACACACACACAATAACAACACACCCCACCAAACATATATATTATATATATATATTTTAATAATATATATATTTATTTTATATATATATATTATATTATCACATATATTTTGGTTATTTTATTTTCATGGGGGGAAAGCTTAATATGCAAAACAGAAAAAAAGTTAAAAATCTTGAGTAAAAAAAATCGTTTAAATTTCTTTCATTTTGTTGAATTTTATTTCAATCTTTCTGTATTATGTTTTGAACACCGCTTACACACCCCGCATGCATATACATACATTATATTATATATTATATATTAATATATATATATATATATATTAATTATATATAAAATGTATTTTTGTGTGTGTGTGTGTGTTGTGTGTGTGGTGTTGTTGTGTGTGTGGGTGTGTGTGTGTGTGTGTGTGTGAGTTGTGTGTGTTAACGGGGGCAAATGAGCGGTAGAGTGTAGACCGTCGCGTCTGGCACGATGGGGAAAATTTTGGGGTAGCGGAAAAAGTGAAACAGACTTTTCGTTCCTTGTTGGGCTGAATGCCCGTCGCAGGTAAACCTCTTTTAACAGATGAACTAGGAAACCACATGGGTTTTGCGACGTACTCGGAAGTATAAAAGGAAAGGATGGGATCCTGTACCGGGGCGACGTCGCAAGGCGGAAGGTTTGCTGATTTGCGTCCGCTGTTGTGTCTAGCAAAGGTTTGGTATGTAGAGGCTAGTGTTACTGTATTAAATATGTATTTATAAGTTAATAATTTAAATGTGTATGGCAATGATGGAGCGGGGAAGGAGTTTGCTAAAAGGGGGTTTCAGGAAGTCTTATGGGTTATGGAAGTTATGGTAAACACTTATGTTTCCTTGTGGCCTCCCTGCGGAGTTTTGGGTGTGTGTTTGAAATGGACCATTGTGAAATGGTATTACAGTATGTATATATTATATATTATATATATATATAATTAATAATATATATATATATTATATGTGTTGTGGGTTGTGTGTGTGGTGTGTGTTGTTGTGTGGGTTGTGTGTATACTATATATTTGTATGTAATTATATATATATATATATTATTTTATAATATATTTTATATATATTATTTTGTATTTATATATTATATATACTACATTATTATATATATATATATATATATATATTTATATATATTTTCTATTATATTATATATATATACAGTGTGTGCATATTATATATTGTTATATTATGCACACCCATACACAACACACACACACACACACACACACACACACACACACAACACACCACACACCACACACACACACACACACACATACACACCCACCATATATTATAAACATATATTTAGATACAGCATGGGTACATGTGTGTTTGTGTGTATGATACATGCACATCTCTATTAATATCGTAGTCGCCCATAAAATGTAGTTATATCATATTTTTCCCCTGAAAATCGCTAAGTCACGATTTTTTGTTATCTTTGTTTATTTGCATATTTTATTTTGTAAAAACACTTTAAGTCCTCATTCCATTGTAGATAAGTACTCTCAAAAAAAACCGTTTAGTGTGTATACTTAAAATTGTATAGATATTCCCATTAGTTTTGTCTTCTGTTTATGACCTTAGCGGACTAATCACGATTTATATACATTTTTGGCTACTTTGAAATCAACACGCCTGTAACGGACTAAACACGGCGGTAGAAATACTGTTTAGCCAGATACCTCTTCCTGGGTTAAAGGGGACCTATACCCCGTCCAACCGGGGATGGAGGGTTTTAGCCATGTCTCTATATAATAACATCAAGCGCACTATGATCAACAAGACAACCCATCTACCTCTATATGATTAATTTTTATATCTGGCTTCGTCTTTGGATCTACCTGTGGTATTATATATGTAAAAATATATATATTTTCATCGTTATTACTGCTTGTATTTACTACAAGCTGTTTTTATGGGGTCATTTCAAAAACAAATTGCAGAGCGATATGTACTTCCGCAATACGTATGTCTGTTGTCCTGCAGGCTATAGTTGGTACGGTAGTAATGAAGTTTTAAGAGTGCTGATTTCTTTTTAAATTTTTTTTTCCCTTTTATCGATTGTTGGTAAGCATTATTTTCTTTAGTAAATTCAAATTCTCATGCAAAGTCAACGCTCATTAGCATCACATTCGAGCTTTTTTTCAACTTAAATGCATTAGGAAAAGGTACTAGTAGAAGAAATAATCCTGAATGCCTGAATCACCCATATATTTATAATAAAAATTAAGTTAAGTAGAAGATATCTATACAAGTTTTACGATCTCACTTTGTATTGCGCATATACATATACATATATATATATAATATATATATATATATATATATAATATATATAATATATATATTTTATATATATGTATATTATATATATATTTGATCATGTATACATAAATGTACATATATATATACATATAATGTATATATTTATATTATTATAAATAAAATTATTAAAATAATATAATGTGTGTGTGTGTGTGTGTGTGTTCTGTTTTGGTGTATATATGTATGTAATTAAATTTTTATATATGTATGTATGTTTATGTTTATATTGTCTTTGTGTGTTGTTGGGGGAGGGGTATTTATACATACAACACACGCATATATATATATATATATATAATATATATATATATATATATATATATTTTAATAATATAGTTGTTTGTGTGTTTGTGCGCGATGTGTGTGTGTGTGTGTTGTTGTGTGTTAGTGTGTGTGTGTGTGTGTGTTGTATATATAATATATTATATATTATATAATTATATATATATAGTATGTATATGTATATATATATATAGATATAGATTATATATGTATAGTGTGTATATGTGTTTGTATATATATATATTATAGTAATATAATATATTATATATATGTATATATATATGTATATATATATATATATTAAATATATATATATATGTATATATTATATATATTATATATATATATATATATATATATAATATATATTATATATATATGTGTGTGTGTGTGTGTGTGTGTGTGTGTGTGTGTGTGTGTGTGTGTGTTTGTGTGTACATATGTTTGCATATATGCATATGCATTATATATATATATATATATATATATATATATATATATATAATATATATATATATACTATATATATATATAGGGGGGAATTAGGCAGGCTTCTACTGATATTTTACTTTCATTCTGGTCTTGTGCTCTACGAGTTTCGTCATTATGTTATTGGTCTAGCATCAACTCTGATAGTGGATTTAATTTTTTTTTTTCTCTCTCTCTCTTTCTTCTTATTTCGCATTAAGAAGTAACTACAGCAATAGTGTGAAGAAGAGCGTTTATTATCAAGGATCTTCAAGCGACCTTGAGACTTGGCAAAGCGTCTAACTTATCGATTTCGAGACAGGGTTAATTCATTATCTCTCTCCCTCTCTCTCTCTCTCTCTCTTCTCTCTCTCTCCTCTCTCTCTCTCTCCTCATCTCTCTCTCTCTCTCTCTCTTCTCTGTATATGTGTATATATCTATAAGTATATATTTGATTAAGTGGAACAGTTATTTCATATATCTAAATCTAAATCTAAGTACACCCTAGTTTTTTCATGAACGAAAAAAAAACAACACAACAAAATCTTGCCCCATACCAGAAATTAACTGCAATAAATAAATCTGCTGATTTCTACTCTGAATAGGTAAATCAGTGTTATGCTGTAAGACAGTTAAGCTCATGAATATTTCCAGTTCTCATTATTCATTTCGCTTTCTTTAAATCAAATAGTAAAATCAGAAATGCTTGTGATTTTCTTCATGTTGTTTTCCAGCTTTCGAAGACATACAACTGACAGAAGTAGTGATAATGATTATTATGACAGTCGAGAGAGGGGAGATTTCAGTCAGGTGATAGACAAACTATGAGTATAAAGAGAGTCCTGGTTTAGAACTAAAAAAATGTATGCAAATGACAAAACGGTCGTTTGATTCATTAGAAAAGATGTTTAAAATAAATAAATAAAAACGAATGGAAGAGATGTATATCACCATTGCTCTGTATTCTTAAAAAAAAACGCATTGCACTTAGTCAATACACGTTTGTTCAACCCTGATGGTGCGTCAATAGCCTTGCTGGAGTCCCACATGGTGTATTATGTCAGTCCCTTGCACCTCTGTCACACAAATCCCCGTCAGGTCTGGACAGATTGGGGTACTGCAGTTAGTGCCTGAACTCATAGGACGCTGAGGACGTTTGTGAGCTTGTTGAGGAAACCGAAGTGGAAGAGAGACTATAGGATATCCACACAAACGAGAAGTATTAAATGATGAACCAAACGTGTGATTTGTAGACTGTGGTTATCCGTTTGTCTTCGCTGTTCATGGTGTAAGGGAGCTCGTAACATCTGACCTGTTTTATGAAGGCAATTTCTCGTTTTCTCTACAGCGCCTTTAATCGTTTGGTATGTGTAACGTCAGTAATGGACCCGAAGATCATTCATATTCAGATATCATGAGAAGTCTCTAAAGTTACATACATACACTCACAACTATCCATCTATCTATCTTTCTATCTATCTATACACACACACACACACCACACACACACACACACACCAACCACTATATATATATATATATTATAATATATATATATATATATATATATATATATATATATATATATATATATACGTATATTGAGCCACCTATATGTGTGTGTGTGTGTGTGTGTCTGTGTGTGTATGTATGTGTGTGTGTGTGTGTGTGTGTGTGTGTATGTGTGTGTGTGTGTGTGTAGTGTAGTGTTGTTTATATCTATTTACGTTTATAATTGACAAAAAAAAAAAACAAAAAAAAAAAATATTATAATATATATATATATATATATTCTATATATATATATATATATATATATACTATATATATATATATATATACTATAGTGTGTGTGTGTGTGTGTGGTGTGTGTGTGTGTGTGTTGTGTGTGTGTGGTGTGTGTGGGGTGTGTGTGTGGTGTGATATTATTAATGTTTATAACTGAGAATTATATAAAAATACATGTCACATATACTTTCTCATATTAATATCATCAGCTGATTAAAAACTTCCTAGGCAAGTATCGAAAAAATGTACTAATTACCAACCTACTGCTTAAAGTGTTGCACACATAAGGACTTTTTATGTTTTACCTTTATTATCAATGGTTGTGCCATAAGCTCATATATAGAACATTTTTCTATCTGCCTTTATGCTTATTCAAATTATATTATATGATAACTTAATTGGATTATAAAAAGTAACCACCGCACAGAATTTAAAAGTCGGAAAAAGTACCGCAATTTTTCTTACTATTATTATTATATTCATTTAACCGAACGCAGTGCCGCCTGTGTTTTTAACAGCACATTATGTATCCTGTAATGGTAGATACATTCATTTTCACTGAAATTGGATAGTACTTTTAATGATCGATTACATATTAGTCAATTAAAAACTCTATTAGGAAACGTCCGAATGCAATTCATATGATGAACAGATGTCATTCTAAAAACTAATCCAATCTCAATCCTGAATTTTACTTTAGGTGATTAGTAAAACTATCGCTTCAAATATGTTTATTCTATCGTGGGGAAGATATGAGTAGATATAACAGTATTTGAATATAGTATATAAAATTACTTAATATCTTTGGCTTAGTTCAGAGAAACAAGATAGGAAATTCGTCATTTTCTTATACGATCTAGCTTTATGAAGCTAATAGAGGAACGTTATTGAGTTTGGCATTTCGACATGTAATTAGGAGCTTATTGGATAGTGATTAACGATATCCTGATCTTCATAGGCTCACGTATTGTGTATCTGTGTTCTTTTATCATATATATATATATATATATATATATATATATATATATATATATATATATATATATATATATTTGTATATATAATATATTATAATTATATAGTGTGTGTGTGTGTTGTGTGTGTGTGTGTGTGTTTGTGTGTGCATGTGTGTGAGTGTGTGGTTGTGTGTGTGTGTTTATTATAATGTTTGTGTTTTTTTATGTACTTCACTGTATCCTTTTGACTCCGCGATGGGAGATGATCTAAACAAAATTGTGGCGTTTGTAATTAGTCATAGCAATAATTTCAACAAATGTAAAGCCCTGTGGCTTACCAGAGTCGAGGCTCGGCTTGTATTCCCCTATAGAATATCATTTGCATAGTAATGAAATATATATGTTTTTGATTTGTTCCCCTCAAATGAACAAAATATAATTTAAGGTGTGCAGTACCGATGCAGAACTAATATCAATGTATTTGCAGCTCGATGTTGCACGTCGCTATTGCAAGAAGAGTAAAAATAGAGAAACTGACAAACATTTATTCTACAGGGAGAGCAGAGGGGAAAAAATAGATTCCGTTTCATGTGTGTATATGTGTGAGAGAGAGAAACAAAGATAAAGAGAGAGAGAGCGCGCGCGCGCGTGTGTATGTGTGTGTGTGTGTGCGAGCATGTGTTTGTTTGTATGTGTGTGTGTGAGAGAGGGATAGTGTGTGTCTGTGTGTGTGTGTGTGTCTATATATATATACACTATCCCCTGTCCCTTGTCAATGTAACGGAATAAAACACTCACGTTTTATGTCACATCTGATATAAATAAATCTGGTTGCATCATCACACGCGACGCCTTATCCAATTTTCTGAAGCATCCAGCAAGAAACGGGTAACGTGAAATTGATAAAAATGCAAGTACACTTTTTACTTGAAACTCTCGATGATGATTCTCAAAGCTGGCACCAAAGGAGAAGTAAACGAGGACAAAAATAATCGTAAAAAAGAAGAAGAGAGGAGAGGGAGGGGAGGAGAGAGAGAGAGAGAGAGAGAGAGAGAGAGAGAGAGAGAGAGAGAGAGAGAGAGAGAGAGAAAGAGAGAGAGAGACACACAGAGAGAGCACAGAGAGAGACACAGAGAGAGACAGAGAAGGAGACAGAGACAGAGATAGATAGACAGATAGATGGAGAGAGAGGAGAGAGGAGAAGAGAGAGAGAGTGGAACTAAGAGGAAGGAGAAGAGAAGAGTAGGGAGGAGGGAACGATGAAAGAGGAAACGATAAAAGGGATGAAGAGAAGGGGAGGAATCAGGGGAAGGAAGGAGGGAAAGGGGGGAGAGTGTGCGACAGGCGTTCAGTGAAGGAGGAAAGAGAAATAAAGTTAAGCTTTATGGAAGACGAAAATATAAAAGTTACTGAAATTAGCAGCCATGGGAAAATATAGATATATTTATTTGTAGGAGTATGTGTTATATTTAAATACAGATTGAATGACAAAATACACACAGAGAAACACAAGACAAACAAAGAAATAGTAAATAAACAGATGAATATGATGAATATGAGATAACTGGGAATGGCAATGGATATCAATTAACGGACAGTGTCCTACATAATGGAAATATCAACGGGCGTCTTACTATTGTCAAATCTGCTCTGAGTCTATGCTAATTTAATTAAACCATAAACCTTAAAGATAACAAAAAGTACCTGCCGTATATTCTGATAAAACCTTATGCAAATTCTTCAATACAAACATTATGCTGGAGCCTGAGACCGTAAGTGCTAGAATCTTAATAGAATCACCTTGATTCTCATCCCTCTTTTCCTACGTCTTATTTGCAAATCCCCCCCCCTCCCCCTAAAAAAACGAGATTAAACCACCAGATTTCCATGATACCCCCCCCCCATCTACTTACTTGTCTTTGTATGCGCCCGGTTATATATGGATACCGTGTATTTGTTTGTCGCCAAAATCCTCGCTAAGGTTGAATGCCGTTCGGGTTATAAGAGTCTCCCCCGCCTTTGTCTCCATCTCTGATAAACGATAATGGTGAGGGCAAGGCGAGAGCCCACCACAACTGTCTATGATAAAGGCTAACGAGCTAAGAGAAGGAGAGGGAGTCACGTTTATCTCATTGTGGTAAAAGGGGTTTTAGTACCTCTTAAGTGTTGGAATGGCGGTCTCTTCTCCAAGGCTGGTGATGGTTCCTCGTCAGTTGTGGCAAAAAGTGATTTAGTCCGTGTGAAGTTGCGTTGTGGGTGTACGATGAGCTAGAGGGAAAAGAACAACGGAGATAGATAATGGATATAAATAGATAACAGATAAAAAGACAGGTAGCTTGTCTGAAGATAAAGAAAGTGTAGAACGAAGATAGATAATGTATATAGATAGATAAACAGATAGATAGACAAATAGCTGGTCTAAATTTTTGATAGAGATATAGTATAACGTTCTGTCCAATAAACCAATCACTTGAATATTCAAAGATAAAAGCATTTCATATGAATATTTATTTTAACTCTAGAATCAATAAATAATAAATGCAGTGCCCCCACTTTATCGCTATTGTTACATACACGAGCTTAACGGCTATTCCTAATCGCATTGAGTGTCCTCTAATACCATCAGCGATGTAGCCTATTTTACCTTCCTGATATCAATAACAATGTCCTCAATAATAATTTCCTATACCTTATATATATATATATATATATATATATATATATATATATATATATATATATAATATATGTGTGTTGTGTGTGTGTGTGTGTGTGTGTGTTGTGTGTGTGTGTGTGTGTGTGTGTGTGAGTGTGTGTGTGTGTGTGGTTGTTTTTGTTGCTAATATTGTTTTCCTTGCTTTCTTTTTTCTTTCTATCTGTTGTTTTTTTCCTTTCTTTTTTCATTTCAATTCATTCTTCAAGAGAAACACGAATTAACATAAGACCAGATAACGCAAGAAAGTTCAAGAGGACGTCTCCTGTTGTAGACATCCCAAGTGGCTATTATCTGGGCTCAGCCGTTACGCGGGGCAGGCCGGATAACGTGCCATCCGGTCATGCGGCGATCGTCGGGGATTAGGCTCTTGCACTAGCTTGGGTGATTGGGGACCTTCCCTCTTGTTTCTTGTTTACCTGTTTGAGCTTTTCTTTTATATGGTTTCCGTGCTGTAATTCCAATTTTGCTGGAAACTGGTCCTGTATAAACCGGTATTTACACGCACATTTCGTCCAAGCCAAGGTTGAATTAGGCTTGCTTCCTGATATATTCGATGTGTGTATTGTGTATCAAGATCTTTAGACTTTGGGGGGTATTGAAAACATGCGCATATCGTGTATATATAGCGCGCGCATATATATGCATATTATATTACATATATATGCATATATTTTATATAATAATATATATAATATATATAATATATATACATACATTAATATATATATATATATATATAAAATATATATATTATATTTTTATTATATATATATATATATTAGTGTATATACACACACACACCACATATAATATTTTAAAATATATATATATTTTATATAATATATATATATATTATTATATTTTATATATATATATACATATTATTATTTTATATATATATATTTATTTATATATATTATATAATATTGTGTGTGTGTGTGTGTTGTGTGTGTTGTGTGTGTTTTTGTGTATATAAAATAGTGTTTTATATATATATATTTATTTTATATATATATTTATTTATATTATATTTTATTTGTTATATGTTACATATTTTATTTAATATATCTATATATATATTATATATACTATATTATCATTATATGTATATATGTCATATATATATATCTAAATTTCTTATTAATATAATTTATATATTTACATATATATTATATTTCATAATCATAATATTTATTATATATATATTTATTATATAAAAATTTTGTATACATATTGTTTTATCATTATCCATACATTTAAATACTTTTTTATTAGTGCTTTTTATT
>NW_023638927.1:2500-5000 GCF_015228065.2 Penaeus monodon
AACCCCCGAACTCAGATTGCCGTCGTGACAGTCTTGAGTCCGACGCTCTAACCATTCGGCCACCGCGGCGCCATATAATATATACATACATATATATTTGTGTATATAGTGTATGTGTTTATATCACCTTTATAACTCATTTCCCCAGATAAGATTCCATTTTCTATTCACAAATAACCACAGCATGGCCTTACCTACAACAAAGCGAATACTACCCTCGAATATGTACTAATATCATTAACTTATTGTCTTGTCCTCGCTGTAATGCTAGGGATGTTGGATCGACCTCAATTGGTTTAAACAACGTATTTTAGAACAATAGGTGTGTTCGTAAGATCTGGCTTTCCTCTCAGTAAACCACCTTTTTCTGCAATCCGACACCATTCACATTACATCACACTGCACTAAGAAATATTTCAGAATTCTGTCCACTGCTTCCAACAGATTTTGATCTCCTATTTTTCAGAATTCTTTGTTTAAGTAAAGATGCAACCACAGCTTAACAATGCTCTAATAGCCACACAACTACACAGCCTAACTATCTAACTATCTATCTAACAAAATTTTGTCTCCTTTTTTGCCACTTTTAAGTTTTGTTTTACTTTATTAATCATTGTATATAATGATAATATAATAACATAATGATATGATAATATGATAAAAAATGATAATACAATGATATTTGTATTTATAATTTCATTGTGATTTTTTTACAGTAGATATTTTTAGCATATTTTTAATTTTTGTTAGATATTTTGTTTGCATATTTTGCGTTTTCAGTTTTTAAATTTGTTTTTACTCCTGTTAGTCTATTCAAAAAATTGATAACTGATTTAGAAACCATTCCATCTACTATTTTCACACTGAAGAGGGAGCGAAAGACTCAGAAAGTATAAGAAAAAAAGAGAAAAATATATTTTGTGTGCGTGTTTACTTATTTATCTATATTTATAATAATAATATAATAATAATAATAATAATAATAATAATAATATAAAAATAATAATAGAACAGTGATGATAAGAATGATGATGAAGTAATGATAATGCTAATAATTTAAGAAGAATAGTAATGATATTGATAATACAGTAATGATAATAACAATGAGCCAATTTTCCGAAGCTGCAAACTTACACCACTGATATATAAACGTCTAATGCAGTAAGGTATAGTTGAATAAAAATCTAACTTTAGCTTTTAACCTTAGTGCCTTTGCAGAATTGTGTCATCATTCACTACAGGAAATTCGGAGGGATGTCATGATGTCTTGCGGATGATGCGATGTAATTAGCAAAATTTTTTGTTAAAAACCCTTTCCGGTCTTTTTTTTAGGAAATTATGAAGATGCGAAGTGGGGTTTGGCCCGTGTATTGCGTTCAAGGCTGTTCTCTGTTGTCTACTTCGGAGTGTTAAATGTGTTAAATGCTTTCAGTGTGTGTGTGTGTGTGTGTGTTGTGTGTTGTGTGTTGTGTGTGTGTGTGTGTGTGTGGGTGTGTGTGTGTGGGGTGTGTGTGGTGTTGTGTGTGTGTGTAACATGGATTTTTTTTTTTTTTCGCTACATCAGTAGGTTGCATACCGATTTTTTCATCATTCTGCCATGTCAAAAAAACTTTAAACTACCGAACTATGCAACTTTCGCTTACAATTTGACTGGACACACGATCACAAACGGTTATGATTTAGTTCGTATGTTGCAACACAACGTTTACATATTGCACAAAGACTTACAAGTTCCCAAATACCTTGTATTGCAGCATGATAATGCATTTTCATAGTAGTTCACCTCACACAACCTGAAACCTAAAAAACCGTTTAAGGAGATGCCATAATAGCTAGTCACGCTAGTCTTCTGTCTATTGTGCCCATCTCCACCGCAGCTGGCGTAAACAACAGCAGCGATTGTCAACGTGAACTTGCGACAAAGGTATGCAGTAGTAATATACGTTGACTAATTTCTCTGTGATAACCTTTCTGAGAAGTCACATTATTTAGGAATCCAAAGAAGTAATGTAAAGATTTTTAGCTGAGAATTTATGAGATGTTATTTTGTACTCATGATGAAAGCGCATAGGGAGTGTCCTTATCCGAAATATTCCGTTGTAAGTCATATAAGAACTAACATTTTCTTTCGAGAGGATACTATGTTTACTCAAAAATTCGTTTTCAAAAAGGGACTGTAACGATTGTCAGTCCAGTAAACTACAAATTCTTAATGGCGAATTACCATTTATATGGAAGAAATATTTACATTTCTAGTAAAACA
The DNA here is from genome assembly GCF_015228065.2 of Penaeus monodon. NCBI lineage: Eukaryota > Metazoa > Arthropoda > Malacostraca > Decapoda > Penaeidae > Penaeus > Penaeus monodon. The sequence continues at coordinate 4,764 of NW_023638927.1, forward strand.
TAAGTAAATGACAAGAAAAGCTAGGCACACATTTAAACAGCCAGCAATAACATGTGACATATACAGTGGATATAGACTGGCCATTTTCACCCCATAGTGATATCTTTTTATTAAGTTACAGGGTTTTTTAAGTAAGATTTTTCTTTTCTTTTCTATATATTTAACACTTTTTTTTTTTACCAACAGCCTACTTTGGCGCTATTGGATTAAAACTATTTTCATACCAATATGATATTA
>NW_023638927.1:10000-12534 GCF_015228065.2 Penaeus monodon
TATATATATATATATTTATATATAAACACATATATTTATATGCACACACACACACACATACATATTGTGTGTGTGTGGGGTGTGTGTGGTGTGTGTGTGTGGGTGTGTGTGTGTGTGTGTGTGTGTGTGTGTGTGTGTATGTGTCCCTGTGTCTGCGCGCGTGTGTGTGAATGTAAAATATTTTGAAAGTGTAATAAAGGGAACAAAAGAAAGTCAAATCTGCTTCATTTAAAACATCTGTATTCATTTATACACAGAATTATACAAAATATTGGAATCTACAAATATACATAAAAGATTTTTTGGTACAAATGATGGACTAGCGAGGCAGACCCCGGGTATGACAATGACTGATTAGGGTTAGACAACCATTCAAAAAAATACCAAATGACACTTAATGCCATACCAAAGTCGTATTCGACACATAGGCTACTTTATCATTTAAAAATAAAACCGATAAACTTTTTTAAAAGAGAAGAAAAATTTTCAACAATATATATCTATAAATGATTTTCTTTGTTTAAAATCTAAATTCGTAAAACTTTTTGAAAAAAAAGTGAAAGAAACGAAAAATTAAAAAATCATATTCACTCAACAAATTTGGTCTTTCGTAAACAACTGTCAATCACTCAGACAAACGACTTCACTCACACTTAAGAAAAAACAAGTGAAAGTGTGTGCAAGATATAAAAGGCATTTTTCTGGTGTAAATATTTTGGACCCTTTTTTCGTTAAATGTATCTATACATAAGCGTTTTTTTTTATATAGTCTGTAAATCTGTTTTTTCACCCATATTTCAAAAATTTTTTTATTGTCTTTTTCCAAGTATCTATTTTCTATTCTTTTTATTCTGTTATTCTTATTCTTTTTTTTTCATTATTTTTTTCCAAGTATCCACTTCTCTATTCTTATTCCTTTTTGCCTTAAGGCACGAATTTTAAAAAACGAGAGTAAATATTCTTTAAGGAAAGTTCTTTTCTGAGCGGCCTTAAAGATTTTTTTTTTTTTGATTTTTTTTTTTCCCATTCTTTTCTTCACTTTTACTTTTCTTTCCTTTTCTTTTCATCATCTTTTTCCCCTCGACTATCTTCCATCGCCTCTCTTCTTCCTCCGACCTCTCTCTCCCAGAAAATTCCTCTTTTTTCCCTCTCTCCCTTTTCCCCCTCCGCTTCCCTCCTCCCTCCTGCCATCCTTCGGGCGCTTCCTCCTCCCTCCTGCCATCCTTTGGGGCGCTTCCTCCCCCCCCTCAGCGTACTCCCTCCGAGAGGATAGGTGAAAGGAATCAAAACGGGGCTCCCCCAACTCTGGGGCCCCATGTCACCAGTTCGTCTGATCCTAAGGAAGAACCCATTTCCTACGCTGCCTGCGGGGGGGGGGGGAGGGGGGGGGGAAGAAAGGGGGCGGGGGTTTAAAACGGAGGGTAAATTTTGTGGTTGGAATGATAGATTTTTTTGGGGATTTTGAAAATAAATGTTTGGTTTGTTTGTTTGTTGTGTGGTTGTGGTGTGTGTGTGGTGTGTTGTGTGTGTTGGGGGTGTGTTGTATGTGTTTGGTGTGTGTGTGTGGTGTGTGTGTGTGTGTTTTTGTGTGTGTGGTGTGTGTGTTTGTGTGTGTGTGTGAGTGTTGTGTTGTCGTGCGAAAATATACAGGAATATTCAAAAGGAAACGTCACCAATCAGCCCAAAGACCCGGCCAGGCGATCACCAGCCCCGCCCAGCCCGGGGGCGCGCTGGTTCCCCTCGCCCCCGTCCTTTCACACGCCCAGGGCCTCGGCGCCCCCCTTTCGCCACCTTCCGCCCACGCGGGTCCCCCGCACAGCCTAGATGGGGAAGTTTTAGGGGAAAAACGTTAAACAAAAAAAATGTATTCGGGCCCCTTATCTCTCTTCTCTTTTTGATCTTTTTCTCTCTTCTTCTCTTATTCCCTCTATTCTCCTCTCTCTCTTCTCTTTTCCCCTCTCTCTCTTCTCCTCCTCTTCTCTCTCTCTTTTTCCCCCTCTCTCTCCTTCTCTCTTTTTTTTCTCTCTCTCTCTTCTCTTCCTCCTCTCTCTCTCTCTCTCCTCTTCCCTTTTTCTCTCCTTCTCTTCTTCTCTCTCTCTCTCTTTCTCTCTCTCTCTCTTCTTCCCCTCCCCTTCTTCTCTCTTTTTCTCTTTTTCTCTCTCTCTCTTCTCTCTCTCTCTCTTTTCTCTCTCTCTCTCTCTCTCTCTTCTCTTCTCTCTCTTCTCTCTCTCTCTCTCTCTCCCCTCTCTCTCTCTCTCTCTCTCCTAAAAGGGCCTAAAATTTAACCTTCATAATCTACATACAAATACCACAAACGAAGACGTGAAACCGCGCCTACCGGACAGAGCGAGGCGGGTTCTGCTGGACCGCTCCCCGGGGGGACCTCCGGCAGGCGGGGCGAGGGGCGGGGGGCGTTTGAGGAGGGGGAGCAGGAGAACGCCCCCGCGGTCACCCCCCCCTCGGCCCCCCCCGCAACCCCCCCAGGTTGGCCGCACCGTCCGATCTGGGGGGAGGAAGGGGAGCTTTAAAAGAAG
>NW_023638928.1:0-12534 GCF_015228065.2 Penaeus monodon
GTGTGTGTGTGTGTGTGTGCGTGCGTGCTGATGCGTGCGTGTGTGTGTGTGTGTGTTGTGTGTGTTGTGTGTGTGTGTGTGTGTGTGTGTGTGTTTGCATGCGTGCGTGCGTGCGTGCTTGTGTGTGTGTGTGCTTATTTTTTATTTATTCATTCTGTATAAGTATGTTATTCACGTTTAATTGGTTTTATGAAAAACAGCGTACGTACCTAGACACGTACCTGCACTTGTGGCGACTAATTAATAGGGACGTAAGGTTGATGAATAATAAAAACATAAAACCCAAAGAAAAGTAGGAGAGATAGAGAATCCGTAACTGTGCGGAATAACCAGAAAGAAAAAAAGATAAGAAAAAGTGAATGTGAAAGTTAACATTGTTTTCACACAGACATGAATGAGGGGTAAAAGTTGCATAAGAACAAGAGACAGATCAAGACTGCCACAGTGATAAGGAGAGGGCAATGGAGAGAGTGACACAGCTAGAGGATGTGGCTCATGTGGAAGAGAGAGCGCAAAGAGATGCTGGAGATTCCGCTTTTTTCATTATCGTTCTTTCGCTTCCCCTCCCCCTTCGTCTGCTCCTCTTCTCCTGCTTCCTCTTTGTTCTTCTTAATTATTTCTTTTCTCTCCTTTCCTATCCTTTTCCTTCGTTCTTCCTCTTCCTTTTACCTTCCTCCCCTTTCCTTTTACTTCCTTTTCATCCATCCTCCTCCTCCAATTCCCTCACCTCTCACAACCCTGTTTCCTCCCTCTCCCTCCTCTACCCTTCTCTTCCCTCCTCCCGGTGATCCGGGCTTGTCCTACTCAACTTCTCCTTTTTCCCTCTCCCTTCCACGTTTCCTAGTCCTTCTTCTTCTACATCCTTCCTCTTTCCTCCACTTCTTTTCTCCTACATTTTCTCTGCTACCTCATCTCTCTATCCTCTAGTTTCCACCTCTACCTCCTCCCCCTCATGCCTCCTCCTTCTCTTTCTCCTTCTCCTTCCCTCTCCTCCCTCCTTCTTTCCTCCTTCCTCTATCCTTCTCTTCTCCTTCCACCTCCTCCCTCCTCCCTCCTTCTTATCCTTCCCTATTCTCCTCCTCCTTTCTCCTTTTCTTCTTCCCTCCTCCTTCTCCTTCCCCCTCCCTCCTCCTCCTTCTCCTTCTCCTCCTCCTTCCGCCTTCTCCTTCCCCATCCTCCCTCCTCCTCCTCCAGCTTGACTTACGGATGCAGCAATACTCCGGGCTTTGTCATGCTAATCACAAAGCCTGTGTTCTGAGGCTCACCTACCTTTGCTGCTCTTCTTGCATTCGACCTCCCTCTGCATGGCATCATGACATCATCTCTCATACATACACTGCAGTCCTCGCGTTTCTTTGTATCCCTTTGCTGTCCTCATTTGTCGTGCGTCGTCTGGCATTTTACTACATGCTATTTACAGGTGCTTTGGACCTTTGAATGTGTTAGTCATATTCCATCATTTATTTGTCTCTTTCTCTGTTTAGCTCATTATCAGCATTTTTTTCTTTAGTTAGGAATTTAATCTGAATTTATTAAATAATTTTGCGAGACAAAATAACAAATAATTGGAGAAAAGGGAAAGAATAAAAAAAACTATAAATGTAAAAATTAGACATATCCGAAACGACGTCACAAAAAACAAAAACATATCAACTTACGTAATGATATAGAAAATGGTGATTATGCCCCGACAGAAAAACATTATTGATATTTTAAAAAAAAAAAAAAATAAAAAAAAAAAAATAATAAAAAAAAAAAATAATAAAATAATAAAGATAATAAAAAAAATTATCATTATTATTATTATTTTTTTATTTTATTATTATTTATTATTATTTTTTTAATTTTTTTATTATTATTTTTGTCATTTTTCACATTATTATTATAAATAATAATAATGATAAAAACAAGTATAACAACAATAATAACAAAAAAATGCAATATTACAAAAATATTTAAAGTGACGATAAGGACAATAATGATAATAATAATAAAATTTACAAAAACAATATATCAATGATAATAAAAAAAAGAATAAAATAAGAATTAACAATAATAGGATAAAAAATAATGATAAAAATAATAACAAAACACCTTTTATACAATTTTTTGAAAAATTATTTCAAAACTCCAACTACCATTTAAATTTTAACAATTGAATTTAATGTAATAATGGGATTGATGGAACTAACAGTTAAGGGTATTGATTATATGATGTGGGATATTAATTTTTATAATAACCCGTGTTGATGTACACTAAACAATTTATGACAAAAACAAAAACAACAGTAATAATGTGAAATGATGATGATTTTTTTAGATGATGATGATGATGATGATGATGGTGAGATGATAGATGATGATGTGAGAGATGATAATTGATGATGATGATGATGATGATGATGATGATGATGATGTGATGATGATGAGAGATAATGATGATGATGATGATATGATGATGTGATATATGAGATGATGATGATGGTGATGGTGATGGTGAGTGATGAGATGATGATAAAAAGTGAGATGAGATGAGATGATGAAGATGATGATGTGTGATGTGGTGATGGGCGACAACAGCCGCGCAGGATCCCTCCCCTTTCTGTCCCTCCGCAGGGAAAAAGAAAATTTTTCCCTCATTTCAGCACCGGCCGGAGTTGCAAGGCAAAAAGCGAACCGTCAAGGTAAAGGCCCCAACGATCTCGTCCTTTGCAAAAACCCCCATATACAAAGGTATCAGTGGGGCGTACTTGCAACACTTCACTAGCTAGTGACTATTCCTGTTCCCTGAGTATTGATTTTGGCGGGGGGCGCCACGTATGAGATTCCGCCTAAATTTTTGTTTTGACCCCTACTTTATTTTTACGAATTTTTTCGGGTCTTTTCCATCTCGTTCTTTTTTTTACGAATTTTTTTGGAGGGAGTTTTCTCTTCTCCCAGAAAGGAAAATTACTTTTTCTTTCATACTAATCAATATTAGCCTTCCCCTAAAACCATAAGGGTTTGGAGAATATTTATATTTATTTCTCGGTGAAGAAGAGAGAAAACAGTTTTTATATTTTTTTTTTAGTTTTCTTTCTTCTCTCTCGTTTTCATACCTTTCGTATTTTTTCCCCTTTTTTTCTCATTTTCTTTGATCATTTTAGCGTTGACTGACGAATAAAAAAATCTATGATTCCCTCTTCTCCAATCCGTAACAGGGATCTGCACTAAAAAACCTTTTCGTTCCATTTCCTTCTTGCTTTATTTTATCTCTTATCTTATTTATTACATGACTATTACCTTTTTTCCCATCCCTATAATTTTTTCCCCCTTCTTTTTATACGCCTTTTCCCTCTTTTACTATTCCTTTTTTTTTTTGCCTTGTTTAAAGAAAGAAATAAAAACATTTTATCTTTTACTGTCCTTCTCTATTTTTTAAAGATATCGTAATAAATTAGTTTAACTTTTTAAAAACATTAATTGTTACCTTTATCATTACCCCTTGTAAAGGGCCATATGTTTCATAATCCTATCTTTATTACCAAATGCAATGTACAAAACATAACCAGTTATAAAATTTGGGTTTCATTATGATCTCATGATAACAAATAAAATCCTCATAGTTCTCTTTTTCGTGAATAGTTGTTTGATTTTTCCCTTTTCATATCATTATTAAAGAATAAATGAGTTATGAAGCATTAATTTATCACCCATTAAATATTCATTAAACAAAGATAGCATTTGCATCTTTTCTTCCATTTTCACGTTTTAATTCTTTCCTCTCTCTCTCTCTCTCCCTTTCTCTCTCTCTCCTCTCCCTCTCTCTCTCTCTCTCTCTCTCTCCTCCTCTCTTTTCTCTCCCCTCTCTCTCTCTCCCCCTCTTCTCTTCTCTTCTTTCCCTGTTCCAAAAATGCGGTGAATTTTTTTCCCTTTAAATTTTTTCATTGCGTTTAGTGCAACACGAAACTTTTCAGAATTTTCCGAAGATACTGATAATTCTTTAATAAGGCACTTCGTTGAACTGCGCCATAAGCGAAGTGTGTGTGCGCGCTGTGCGAACATACGCCTACACGCCTGCATTCAATATACACACCACACTGGGATACACATACTCTCTCTCTCTCTCTCTCTCTCTCTTCTCCTCTTCCCTCTCCTCCTCTCCCTCTCTCTCTTCTCTCTCCATCCCCAACACACACACTAACATGCCCCAACACGCACACCCCCACAAACACACACCCCCACCCACCACACACACACCCACACACACACAACCCCCACACACCACCACACGCAAACGCACAACACAAACACACACCACACTTTTATTATATATATAATATTATATATATTATATATATATAGTTAACACATAAACCTATCTCCCATCTATTACTATCTATCTATCTATCTATCTATATTATATATATAATAAAATATATATAAATTAAATTATGTGGGGTTATATATATATATATATATAATATATAATTATATATATATATATATTTATCTATATAATCTATCTATCTATTTATCTACCTATCTATCTATTTGTCTATTTATCTGTCTACAGTAATATATACATATACAATATACTACTACGTAATAATAATAATCATACTACATACATACTTTACATACTACATACTGCATACAACAACATACAACAACTACATATATAATATATATTTATATATAATATATAAAATAAAATATATTTTATTTATTTATTTAGTATATATATTCACACACACACACACAACACACACACACACCAGACATAAAAATTTTGTGTGTTTGTCTATCTATCGTTTATTTATCTGTTTGCACTTCTCTCTTCTCCGTCTCTTTCTCTCTTTATCTCTCTCTCTCCCCTTCCTTTTTCTCCTTTTCTCTCTCCCTTCTCTCTTTTCTCTCTCTCTCTCCCCCACCCCCTCCCCGCCCCCCCCCCCCGCACCCGAACATTTAATTCCTGAAATGAGATCCCCAGATAAGCTTGAAAAAGGGGCGAAGTGAATGCGTGAGCCCCTTTATGGGTTACCTCGCTTTGGTGCTTAAAGGGCGCTCAAAAGGGGAGAGTTTCCCTTTCGTCACGTGATAGGTAGGGTCCACTTTTACGCATTTTATTTCCTTTTTTTTTTCTTTTCTTTTTGAGATGGGGGGGGGGGGGGAGTTGAATTTTATTTCTTTTTTCTTGATTTTTTCTTCCCTTTTTTTATTCTTTTTTTTTTTACTCTTCATCGATCTTTTTTTTTCTTTTTATTTTATCTTTGTTCTTTCTTTTTCTTTTTTATCTCCCTAAATAACAGCAACAATGTAGCAAAGATATAAAATAACAAAGGCCCAAATAATCCCCCGGGGCCGCCCCCCAAAAGCAAAAAACAGTATCACCGCCTTTCACTTCTGGGAAGGCGCCTCCGCCGAGGGGCCATTTGTAGGGATTTAAAAACTTTTCCGCAAGCGCCTCTTCGGGCTCCTACGAACATCAGAGCAAAAGAGTCGCGACTTCCCCTTTTCAAAAATGAAAGCAGAAAGAAAAAAAGCGGTGGAGTGTCCATGAACCTTTTAAAAATTGTGTAAGAACAAAAAGGATTTTTTTGATCAGTAAAGATGGTGAATGGAAAAATTAAATTTTCTTACCACACACACACCACAACACCACGGTCCTTAACTGCGTTAATGTCCTCCGGTAATGGCACGGACCATCAGCTAATTCCTTTTTCGTCTTGGCTTCCGCCCCTCTCCCCGAGTCTCCCCCCCCCCCCTCTCTCTCTTCTCCTCCTCTCTCCTCTCTATCATCTATCTATCTCTCTCTCTCTACTCACTCTACACACACACACACACACTACACACACACACACACACACACACACACACACCACCCAAAAACACACACACAAACCCCACACCGCATCACACAACCACACACCAAAAACACACACACACACACACACACACACACACACCACACACACACACAAACACACAACCACACACAATATATATAATAATTATTATTATTATATATATGATCTATACACTATATACATATACAAATACATACATCTAGTAATCATACATCTTCTTCTTTTAACGGGTAGGTTCATGTCTCCGCCGTGGTCACCCCGCATGTCTTTAAAGAGTTTTCATGTTTTGATGCTCTTCGAGTGGTACGTGGTAGGGTCCCCATTCCTTTCCCCCGGAGGGCCGGGGTTTTCCCTTTTTGGGAATCATTCTTCTATTTTTTTCCGGGGTTGGGGCCAACTTTGGGGTGGCTTGGGCCCCCCATGGTATAGGCAATCGGGTGAAGTTCCTTGCCCCAAGGGAGCAACGCGCCGGGCCCGGGCTCGAAACCCCCGAACCAGTTGCCGTCGTGACAGTTTGGGGGTCCCCATGCTCTAAACCCTTCGGCCCGCGGCCTTGCAATCATGGGCTTTCCCTGATTTTCTTGGGAATTTTAGAGCGGTGGGTTTCCCTTTCCTTTCCCCCCGGTGTTTTTTTTTTTTATCGAGTACATAATACAACATACATACATTATATTATATATAATATTTTTATATATATATATTATATAATAATATATATATATCACACCACACACCGCGCCGCCGGTTATATATATATTATATATAAATATAATATTATATTATAATTAATTATATATTATATATTATTACTTAAAATATATACAAAATAATATACACCCCACCACACACACACACCACACACACACACACATATAACATATATAATATAATATATATAATATTATATTATATAATATATATATATTTTAAATATATTTTTAGTGTGTGTTTTTGTTGTGTGTGTGGTATGTATGTATGTTCAAGGAACACAAAACAAACCCCAACACACACACACACACACACACACCCACACACACACACACAATAATTAATATATATAATATTATATAAAAAAATATACATTAATTAAAATTTAACACACACATTACATATAATAATCTTGTATATTATATATTGTATTTGTATACACACACACACACACACACACACCACACACACACACCCAAACACACACACATTATAAAAATATATTATTATATATATATATATATATATTTATAAAATTAATATAATTACAACTATAATAATAATAATATATTATATTCTATAAAATATATATATTATAAATATATATATATATTATAATATATATATATTATATATTATATATATAATATTATAATATATATATATAAAATTATATATATATATATAATTATTATATATATTTTAATATATATATATATATATTGTATGTAGTATGTATCGTGTAATTATATATTATAAAATTATTTTTATAATATTATATAATATAATATATTATATTATGTTGGGGGTGTGTGTGTGTTTTGGTGGTGTGTGTGTGTGTGTGTGTTCAAAAGTCAATAATACATATACACTATATATTATATTATTTTGTGTGTAAAAAATTTATATAATATGTATATAAATTTTATAATATATATATATTAATATATATTGTGTGTGTGTGGGTGTGTGTGGGGTGGTGTGTGTGGGTATTGTGTATGTTGGGGACCCTATGCTCATACATAATCACCACACACACACACAAACACACAAATATTATATATATATATATTATTATTTAAATATATAGAATATATATATATATATATATATTATGTATATTTTGGTTGTGTTGTGTGTGTGGTGTGGGGTTGTGTGTGTGTATTATGTACTTTATTAACTATACGTATATAATATATATATATATATATATATATAATATTATATTATTAAATATATATATATATATATACACCGCGCGCGGTGTGTGTGTGTGAATATATATTATTTTTATTTTAAATTATATATATATATATATATATATATATATATATTATTATTATGATGTATGTACTCGAAAAAAAAAAAAAAAAAAAACACCGGGGGGAAGGAAATGGCCCCCCAAACCGCTCAAATTCCCAAAGAAAAATAGGGAACCCATGATTGCCAAGGCCGGGTGGCCGAATGGTTAAGCATCACTCAAGACTTCCGACGGAATCTGAGCAGGGTTCGAGTCACTGGCCGGCGCTTTTGCCCCCTTTGGGCAAGGAACTTCACCTCGATTGCCTACCTCCACGGGGTGGCCAAGCCAGCCCAAGTCAGGGGGGGGGGGCCCAACCCCGGATAAAAAGAGAATGTTTTCCCTAAAAGGTAACACCGGCACTCTCCGGGGAAAGGAACGGGGACCCTACACGTACTCACCGAAGAGCATCAAAACATAAAACTCAATTAAGTATCATGCGGACCCGGCGGCTCAGACTGAAACCTCCCGTTAAAAGAAAAAGATGTATGTATGTACGTATTATGATGTTTAGTTATGTATATAGTGTATAGATACATATATATATATATTTATATATATATATATATATTGTGGTGTGTGGGGGTTGTGGGGTTGTGGTGTGTGTGTGTGGTGTGTGTGGTGTGTGTGTGGGTGTTTGTGTGTTTTTGGGGTGTGGTGCGTGTGTGTGTGTGTGTGTTGGTTGTGGTTTGTGTGTTGTGTGTGTGGTGTGTGTGTGTATGTGCATGTGGGTGTGTGAATGAGTGAGAGAGGAGAGTGATGATAAAAGGAGAGAGAGAGAGAGAGAGAGAGAGAGAGAGGGGGGGGGGAGATGCGGGGAAAGAGGGTGCAGAAGCCAAGACAAAAAGGATTAGCTGTAGGTCCTCGTGCCATCTCGCTCGGAGGTACATTAACGCACGCTTAAGGACAGTGTGTTGTGTGTGGTGTGTGTGGAAAGCAAATTTACATTAATACCCCATTCACCATCTTATCTTATCATAAAAATCCGTTTTTTTTTACACCTTTTTTTAAAAAGGCTTCTGGAACTCGCACCGCTTTTTCTTTCATGCTTTCATAATTGTAAAAGGAATCCCCAGACTCTTTTGTGATCATCTGTAGAGACCAAAGAGGCGTTTTGCGGCAATCGTTTTTTATCCCCTACAAGGGCGCCGTCGGGGAGGCGCTTTCCCGGAATTAAAAAGGGCGGTGATACTGTTTTTTTGCGTTTTGAGGGCGGCCCCGGGGTTATAGGCCCTTTGTTATTATCATCTTTCTACCTTTGTTGTGTTTTTTAGGGAGATAAAAAAGAAAAAAAAAAAAACAACGGATGAAAAAAAAAAAAAAATTAAAAGAGTCGATGAAGAGTAAAAAAAAAAAAAGATAAAAAAAGGGAAGAACAATAAAGGGAAAGAAAAAATAAAATTACAACTCCCCCCCCCCCCCCCATCTCAAAAAGAAAAAAAGAAAAAAAGGAAATAAAACCGATAAAAGTGGACCCACCTACACTACGAAGTAAAATCTCCCCTTTATGACCCTCTTTAAGCACCAAACGAGGTAAACCCATAGGGGTCACGCATTCCTTTCGCCCGTTTTCGAGCTTTCTGGGGGTCTCGTTCAGGAATTAAAAGTTCGGGTGCGGGGGGAGGGGGGGGGAGGAGGGGGCTGGGAAGAGAGAGAGAAGAGGAGGAGAGAGGAGAGGAGAGAAAAAGAGGAGGAGAGGAGAGAGAGAGAGGAGAGACGGAGAGAGAGAGAGAGATGCAAACAAAAATAAAAAATGATAGCAAAACCAAATTTTTTGTCTGTGTTGTGTGGTTGTGTGTGTGTGTGTGTGTGTAAAAAAAATAAATAAAAAAATAAAAAAATATATATTATAATATATATAATATATTATATATTATATATTAATATGATGTATGTTTGTAGTATTATGTATGCATATGTATTTTTGTATTACGTATTTTGTAGAGTTTTATGTATGTTATACGTATGTTTATATATGTATATGAAAATTACGTAGACAGATAAAAAAAACAAATAATAGATAGGAGATAAATAGATAGATAGATTATATAGATAAATATAATATATATATATTATTATAATATTATAAAAATAAAAATATATACACACATTATTATATATAATATATATATATATATATTTTATATAAGTAAAGATAGATAGATAGATAAATAATAGGGAATATTGATGTGTTTAACAATATATATATAATTTATTATATATATATATATATATTTATAATGTGTGTTGTGTGTTTTGTGTGTGCTGTGCGTGGGGTGGGGGTGTGTGTTGGGGGTGTGTGTGTGTGTGTGTGGGTTGTGTGTGTGGGTGGTGTGTGTGTGTTTGGGTGGTGGTGGGGTGTCTGTGTATGTGTTGTGTGTGTATAGGGGAGAGAGAGGAGAGAAGAGAGAAGAGAGAAGAGAGAGAGAGGAGAGAGAGAGAGTATTGTACCGAGTGTGGTGGGTTTTTATTGAAGCAGGCGTGTAGGCTATGTTGCAAGCGGCACACACCTTCGCTTAGGCGCGTTCAAAAAGTGCCTTATCTATTAAAGTAATTATCATGTATCTTCGGGAAGTCATCTGAAACGATTGCGTGTTGCACTAAAACGCAATGAAAAATCTAAGGGAAAATTACACCGCAGTTTCGGAACAGCGAGATGAGAGAGAGAGAGAGAGAGAGAGAGAGAGGGAAAAAGAAAAGAAAAGGGGAGAGAGAGAGAGGGAAAAGAGAGAAGAGGGGGGAGAGAGAGAGAGAAAAGGGGAGAGAGAAAGGAAAAAAATTAAAACGTGAAAATGGAAGAAAAGATGCAAATGCTATCTTTGTTTAATGAATATTTAATGGGTGATAAATTAATGCTTCATAACTCATTTATTCTTATAATAATGATATGAAAGGAATAATCAAACAACTATTCACGAAAATGACGAAAACTGTGAGGGTTATGATTATTGTTATATGAGCACTTGAAACCCAAAATTTTATAATGGTTTTGTTTTTTAATTGCATTGGAAAAAGATGAGGATTATGAAAAACTAGTGGGGTTTACAAGGGGTAATGATAAAGGTAACAATAATAATGTTTAAACATTTTAAACTAAAATTTATTACGATATCTTATAAAAATAGAGAAAGGGCAGTATGATAAATGCTTTTGTATTTTCTTGCTTAATCATAGAGCATAAAAAAAAAGGACATGTAATGAGGAAAAAGGCGTATAAATGAAGGGAAAAAAATTTATAGGGTGGCAAACGGGAATAGTATGTAAATTAAAATAAGATAAGGAAAGATAAAGCAAAAGGAAAAGAACGAAAAGGTTTTTAGTGAGATCCCCGTTTTTGGATTGGGGATGAAGAGGGAAGTCCATAGATTTTTTTACTTTGTCAGCAAACGCTAAAATGATCAAAAAAATGAGAAAAAGGGAAAAGGACGAAAAATATTAAAGGGAGAGAAGAAAGAAAAAGTAAGAAAAAAAAAAATTTTAAAAAAAAGCGTTCTTTTCTCTTTTTCACTCGAGAAAGTAATTATAAAATTTACGTCAACTCATTATGGTTTTAGGGGAAGGCTAAACTTTTAGTATGAAAAAAAGTAATCTTTTCCCTTTTTGGTAGAAGAAAAAACCCTTCCAAAAAAATTTTGTAAAAAAAAAGAAAGAATGGAAAAAACCCCAAAAAAGTTCGTAAAAAAAAACGTAGGATCTAAAACAGAAAATTTAGGCGGAATCTCATACGTGGCGCCCCCACCAAAATCAAAAGCCTCGGCCAACAGGTAAAGTCCATCTAGCTAGTGAAGTGTTGCAGAAATATCGCCCTACTGAACCTTTGTAATGGGGATTTTGCAAAAGGGACGAGTCAGTTGGAGCCTTTACTCTTGCCGGTTTTGCTTCTGCCTTGCAACTCCGGCCCCTTGCTGCCTGAGGAAAATTACTCTCCGTGCGGAGGGCAAACGAGGGATCCTGCGCGGGGTGTTGTCGCCCCATCACCCCAATCACCATCATCATCATCATCATCCATCATCATCCAAACTCACATATTATCATCATCATCATCACCCCACCATCACCATCCCATCATACACATCATACATCATCATCATCATCATCATCATCATCATCATTTTCATCATCATCATCTCATCATCACATTTTTCATATATCATCATCATTTTCATCATCATCATCATCATCATCATAATATTATCATCATCATCACATCACATCATCCCACATCATCTCATTATCATCATCATCATAACATCCTTCATCATTATTTCTGTTTTTGTTGTTTTTTGTCATCATCTTTTTAGGTACTATCAAAACTGTTTTATCAAAAATTAAAATCCCATCACTCATTCAAATCCTTAACTGTTAGTTCCTCAATACCTTATTATCATTATAATTCATTATTGTTATAATTTTGGGAGTTGGAGTATTAGTAATAAATTTTTCATCAAATTTTATGAATGTGTTGTCTTTTTATTATTATCTTATTATTTTACCCTATTTTTGTTTTAAAATCATTATTTTATTTCTATTTTTTTTTATCATTGATACTATTGTTTTTGTCATTATTTTTATATTATATTATTGTCCCTTTTCGTCACTATTACTTTATTTTTAATATTGCTTTTTTTGTTTTTTTTTTTGTTTTTTTTTTTTTTTTTGAAAAGTTTTTTTTTTTTT
>NW_023638929.1:7500-12533 GCF_015228065.2 Penaeus monodon
AAGATAACAGCGTGAAAAAAAGAGCGAGAAGGACGAAGAAGGAGAAGAGGAATAAGAAATAAAAAAGCAACATATCAAAAAAATGAAAGAAAATTATTTAATAGGCAAAAGCGAACCAAGTAAAGGCTAGAGAGCGAGAGAAATGGGATAAAGCGTGATGGAAGAGGATAAAATAACTACAAAGACGGAGAGAGAAGTGAGCCCAGGGGAAAGGCGGATTCACTTAAGCGTTGCCAGTAACAACATTAGAAATAACCCCTCGCCAAAAAAAAACAAAAAACAAACTCTCATAAACCATTATATTACACATCAACCGCACCACTCTGAAATCGTCTTGAACAAGTGTTTTATGAAGCGAAGGCTGAGAGGAAATTAATATATACACAAGGCGAGGCAAGTAATGTGAACTGATGCTGCAGCACAGAGTCTTCAGACGTGGTAATGAAGGCTATGCTGACGTCGCGCTGACGGTGGGTGCGACCACGGCCGTTTCTTGCTCACGGGAGGTAATTTTAAAGCACTGTGGACAGACAGATGCAGTATGGCTCAAGTGACAAGTGCCAGTTCCCCTCATCCAGATTATTATTGTTGTTGTTGTTGTTGTTGATGATGATGATGGGGATGGTGATGGTGATGGTGATGATGGTGATGGTCATCGAAAGCTGATGAAATGTCTTGCTCTGTGCAATTATCCATTCTCATTTAGACTTTTTCTCCATTAACCACTATATCTCTTTCAGACGGACAGAATAGTTCATATAATCTACCAAAAGGAAATGTAAGGGTGTGTTGTTCCCAAGGACATACTAATCCATCGTGATTTCTCATTCTCCATTCCGCGAGGGACCACTAAAACCAAGTGCAGTGGTAACGTTAGTGGTTAGAGAAGGGTTTCTTGACACGGTTTCGAGGCCTAGCTAAGGGTTTCTATACACGGTTTCGAGGCCTGGCTAAGGGTTTCTAAACACGGTTTCGAGGCCTGACTAAGGGTTTCTAAATACGGTTTCGAGGCTTAACCAAGGGTTTCTAAACACGGTTTCGAGGCTTAACCAAGAGTTTCTAAATACGGTTTCGAGGCCTGGCTAATGGTTTCTAAACACGGTTTCGAGGCTTAGCTAAGGGTTTCTAAACACGGTTTCAAGGTTTAGCTAAGGGTTGCTAAATACGGTTTCGAGGCCTAGCTAAGGGTTCTAAACACGTTTCGAGGCCTAAGCAAGGGTTTCTAAACACGGTTTCAGGCCCTTAGCTAAGGGTTGCTAAACACGGTTTCGGGGGCTTAGCTAAGGGTTGCTAACACATACCTAGCTTCGATTCGAGGGATACATAGCATTTATTCGGATAAACGGTTAGAAAATAAATTCGCGGATCTCAAACTTGCATAAAAAACGACTGTAAAGCTTTCGTTTGCATTTACTTCTTACATGCGGACATACACATAGGGAAAGGGGAGGGGGGGAAGGTGTAGAGCAAACAGTCAAACAAGTGTTATTTTAAAAAAAGTTAAGGGGGAAAATAAAACATATAAATAACCTGTTGCAGAATTTAAGGGACCATAATCTGAGGATACATTATTATATATATTAAAATATATATTATATATAATTTTATAATAATATATATATTATATAAAATTTTATATAATTTTATAATTTTATATATATATATATTATATAATTATATAGATTAAAATATAATATATATATATATATATATATATATATATATATATATATATATATAATATATATTATTTTATATATATTATATATATATATATATATATATATATATATAATATATATATATAACCAAAGAATTTAACGGGTAGCCAGTGGGGAGAACTTGTATGTTCAGCACATGCTTGTACAAGTCGTGCTGCCAGAGTTTTTTTTTTTAATTTCCTTTTTATCTGATTATGTGTATTATATATATATATAAAATATATTAATATATTATATATAATATATATATATTATAATGTGTGTTGTGTGTGTTTTGTGTTGTGTGTTGGTGTGTGTGTGTGTGAGTGTGTGTGTGTGTGTGTGTGTGTCTGTGTGTTGTGTGTGTGTGTGTGTGTATGTATTGGTGTGTGTGTGTGGACAAGGTTTCATATACGAAAAGTGGTAAAACCAAAAAAAATTGGGGAACCACTGATTGCATTTTCTAGAGGGAAAATAAGTTGCTTATTTTTTAATAATAAAAAAAAATAAATAAAAAAAATAACAAACCGCTTTATTTTGTAAGGATTAATGGGACAACGAACCTTTGTATTTGCAAAGAGGGACAATGAAACCCCCTTATTTTTCACAGTATAGTGGGAAAAAAACTCGCTTTCCCAAGACGTAGTAGAAATATAAAGCACTGTATTTCCTAAAGAGTCAGTGAACCAATAAACGATTTATTTTCTAAAGGCATTATTTTCTAAGAAAATTATAAAATCTTTGCAATTTCAAAGGGACAATGGAGAAAAATATAGTATTTTCAAACGGGCTCTGGGGCAACAAATCGCGTATTTGCTAAGCTAAAATCATTGTATTTTCAAACTACAGTGAAAAGACAAAGCCCCTGTATTTATTTATGGAACCGCTGCGTTTTCTTAGAGCCAAACGGACCTATAAACCTCTGAAAAGTCTTACGATGACCCAAAAAACGACATATTTTTCTAAGGGGCATTTCCCTAAGAGAAACCAAGCAACAAACTAATAATTCCCCGGACAAAAATCGACTCGGGAGAGAAAATGAGAAAGACACTTTAGCGACCACTGGCACAACCTTCCGATACCGTGCCTGTGGGAAAAGCAGTGTATTTAAAAATGCTGCAAAGTCACTCGTTTGGGGCCCCCGAGTCAC
Source organism: Penaeus monodon (assembly GCF_015228065.2). NCBI lineage: Eukaryota > Metazoa > Arthropoda > Malacostraca > Decapoda > Penaeidae > Penaeus > Penaeus monodon. Next base: position 10,351 of record NW_023638929.1, read on the forward strand.
ATGACAAGAGCGTTTGCCAAGCAGTATATTGCGTGTCGCCTTGCCTGCTTGCTGAGGGTCATGGTCATGTTGTTGTTTTTGTTATCGTTATCGGTATTACTGTTATCTTTTGGTATTATTTTCACTATCATAATTTTAACAACAATAATTATTATTATTTCTTTTCTTTTTCTTGTTTTGTTTTATTGTTCTTTTCTTTTAATTATTTTCTTTTATTATCAATTTCCTTCTTTTTCTTGGTAATCTTTTTATATTTTTTCTTAGTTTTTCCTATTCCTGCTGGTATTATTATTATTGTTATTATTATTGTTTTTGTCTTCTTCTTGTTTTTGTTGTTATCGTTATCATAATTATTATTATCATTATCATTATTATCATTATTATTTTTATCATCATTATTGAAGCGTGGGCGGATAATGTGGAAATAATGGAAAACAAAGCTGGCTTCTTTCTAAACTCTAATTAAAAGAATGTCTTTGAAATCAATACTGGCCACTTTCATTCCATGTTCAAAACCACATAGATACAAAATTAACACTAGAATATTATGTTATTTTTTTTTGCACATAACAATTATGAATTCGTGAGCACAATCATCAATACACCCACTACTTCCCCCTTGAGACACGACCGTCTTGCACTAGTCACTAGCACTTGATATTTCTGTAGGCCTTATGCCGTCACACTATCAGCAATCCTTTGTTCCGCGTTCCTGACACATTACTGTAATCACAAGCCTTCTGCCAGCCCCAGTCCTCCTTGTTCTGCTTACTCTCGTCCCAGGAGCGTCTGCTTTAGTAATGGTTACTTCTCGTTTGGGTTCTCTCTTCCTTTATGGGGAGTTGCGGGTTTAGGTACATCTGGTTTGCTACTGATGCTGTGTAATCTCTCTTTCTCTCCACTTGCTACATCACCTTTCACCCAATTCTCTCTCATTATTTGGAGTAACTGGTTCCTCCATCAATCCAGTCTGGTGCCCATTACATCCTTTTTTCTTCCTGTGGTATTACCTTCTCCATGAGGCTCTCTCTTCTGCCATGCCCTCATGTGTACTCTCCGAGTCCGTGGTATTTGGTCAACATATCCAAATGCACGAGCTTGCTCTTCATTCTCCCCCTTGGCGGATCTTTACATTCACCTCATTCACCTCCTTCCCAGTTGCTCTGTAACTGGGTGACAGCCCTTTCTTCCTTGGGTTATGTAGCCAAACCAACTGGAAAGATACGTCCCTTGCTCCCGTCATGCCGTCTGCTCATTGCTTCATGTGCCAACTTAAGTTCTGTCAAGCAAACCGGTGCACTTCTTCCTTTCTTCTCCTCAATTCCCAGATGGATTGTGTTCAGGTAGTTCTTCCTCACTTAAGGGCGCCCCATTGCCAAATCCATTGGCAGTTGCCTCATGGATTGCAAAACGGTTAAGCATGAGCAGCATCGGGAGATGTTCATCCAATCACTTTGGTCCTTCGCTGCAGTGCTTTGCTAGGCACTGTTGCATGGTCTTATTCCACCTTTCCCCCCATGTCATTTGCTTGAGGATGTAGAGCTGATGTGCTAGTCTTATGGATGTCCTGCAACTTACAACTGTCACTGAAGACTTTTCTCTCAATTCTCGGCCTTGAACTGAATGAAGGCCAAAACGAGTCCAAAAACTTGTCTACTAACAGCTTTGCTACTGTCTTGGCTTTATTGTTAGGCCCGCACATCTCCTGCAGGGCCACTTAGTAAAGTAGTCAGTGGCGACAACCACAAACCGATTCCCCTAGGTGTAGTAAGAGATGGGCCAGCAACATCTCCCCTTCAATCCATGGGTCTCCCAACATATAACTGTAAAAGGGCTCTTAGGGTGACCTTCCTTTGCACCATATATCTCGCACTCCCAGCGCCATGTGTTCACATCTTTTTGCATACCAATAAAATTGCACTCGCAGTTTCTCTCAAGTGTCCTTTTCATCCACTTCCATGGATCACGTTTGATGCAGTGACTATATTCCATCTCACATGGGTGCCTACTTGAGCCATCAACATTACCCTGGATTCGTCCTGAACGATGTTCAGTGCGATAGTTAAATTGATCAAGCTTGCCTACTGATGTTGTTAGGTAGTGTCTCTGTGCTCTTCAAGGAATCTGAGCCACCGCAATGCTGCGATCGTCTGGGTGATAAAATTTCTCCATATAGGGGTGAT
>NW_023638930.1:5000-7500 GCF_015228065.2 Penaeus monodon
TGTAAATGGATAGGACCATCCTCTTTTTTCATACATAATATTTCGCAACAGTTCCTTCGTCCTCTTTCCGCAAGTTAATAATTCAGGCTCAGACTAGCGCCTTAAGAATGTTCACATCTTGATTTTCTTTCTCGCCTTTTCTTCATCCATTTATATTTTGTTTTTCTTTCTTTTTTTGTTTTGCAAGCATTTTTATAACATTAAACAGATCTTTTTTTAAAATCTTTTCTTATTCTCCCCCTTTCCTTGAATTCTTTTTCCTGGCTTCTTCTTCATAATCCCATCTCCTTTTCTTTCTTATCTTCCTTTTTCCCTCCTTTCTACCCACTTTCTCCGATGCACCATACTTATCGATGCGACAGATTTTGTAAGATTTGGCATAAATAAAACTAAACCTCATGCGTAGTTCAATCTGAGAAATGGCAAAGACGTTTAACAACACAGACTCGGTGACATGACCAGCATGCGAACACCCTGGAAAGGCTATGTTTTCAATGATGTCAGAAGGTGATTGTTTATCTTTAAAATGTACAGTTTCGACGATTTTTCTTTCTTTTTTTTGTACTTTTGGGATCAGTGCATCCATAAACATGAAACTGAGGATGACTGATTGTAAACGATATTAAAAAAAATAGAATTAAGAAGTTCTGGTGAAGACAATGACTTCTTTACACGGAAACCAAATCGTTTTTCTCAGCCTGGAAGAACTAGAACCACGACACTCATTGTTATTGAATGATGGCAGTGAGGGTCGCAACTAAAGTTTTCGGGCGTTTTCGATGCGAACCATGTATCATGAGGCAAAAGCACTTTCCTTCAATAGCTGCAAAGATTTGAAGTTTCCTCATGAAAATGCGTTGCAGATCGGTGGATTTAGCATTAATTATCCCATCTTACGAGTAAGAATGGAAGCGTAAGACTTTTTCTTATTCCCGCAGATCCTCCCTAGAACGGAGACATATCGTGATATATCGTGCGAGGGCAAACTTAATTTTTTAGGGAACTTCTACCATCTATCATGATATTCATTAAAAGGAATTTAGATGAAATAGTTATTGTCAATAGGCCGAATGAATCAATCTTTAAAGCCCTCGCCGAGGTTTCGACAGAAATAGTTCCTCTCTTTTCATATAATTTTTGAGTTTATGAGTTCGAATATTGCTTTTAGCATTTCTGGGAACGACAAAAGGATGTCCACATTAATCCCGGAACATGGTAGCACCACGAATAAGGTATTCTCAACATGACAAGCATGAGAGTCAACGGCATACCACGGAGGTCAGTAAGGGACAGAGTTCACCAGCCGGCATAGTGAGGCTTTTGAAATTAGCAATGAAATATGAGGCATTCTTATCTTATCCTTCACTTAAGAATTTTGGACCACTGTGAAATATAATAAATATAAGAATGTGGCGGTCAAATTTTCAATTCTTTATTTCGATTCCGTGCCAAATTCTATTCAAGGGGGGGGAGTGTGTGCGTGTATATTAATATATATATGTATTTGTATATATATACACTCACATATTGAATATGATTGGCACGGAATCAGAATAAAGAATTGAAATTGACCTCACTTCCTTCTATTTATTATATCACATTGTCCAAATTCTAAGTTAAGATAGATAGAATGCCTCATATTTTCATGCTAATTCAAAGCTCACTATGCCGGCTGGTTGAATCTCTGTCCCTTCCTGACTCTGTGGTCCCATGCCGTTGACCTCTCATGCTTGGCCATGTTGGATACCTTATTCGTGTTGCTACCCAATGTTCCCGGGATAATGCTTGGACATCCTTTTGTCGTTCGCCAGAAATGCTAAAAGCGAATATCAACTCATACTCAAAATTATATGAATGAGAGGACCTATTTCTGTCGAACCTCGCGAGTGTGCTTTAAAGATTGAATCATTTCGGCCTATTGACAATAACTATTTCATTCTAAATTCCTTTTAATTGAATATCATGATAGATGGAAAGTTCCCTAAAAATTAAGTTTTCCTCGCACGATATATCACGCTATGTCTCCGCTTCTAGGAGGATCTTGGGAATAAAGAAAAAGTCCTACGGCTTCCATTCTTACTCGTTAAGATGGGATAATTAATGCTAAATCCACCGAATCGCAAGCATTTTTCATGAGGAACTAAATTTTGACAGCTATTTGAAAGAAGTGACTTTTGCCTATGATACATGGTTTGCGCATTTCGGAAAACTCCCCGAAAACTTTAGTTGTCGACCCTCACTGCCATCCATTCAATAAACTGAAGTTGTGGTTCTAGTTTCTTCCAGGCTGAGAACTGATTTGGTTCCGTGTAAAGAAGTCATTGTCTTAACCAGATACTTCTTACTTCTATTTTTTTTTAATATCGTTTACATCAGTCATCCTCATTTCACTGTTTAGGATGCACTGATCCCAAAAGTACAAAAAAAGAAAGAAAAATCGTCAAACTGTACATTTTAAAGAAACAATCACCTTCTGACCATCAATTTGAAAACATAGCCT
>NW_023638931.1:0-12532 GCF_015228065.2 Penaeus monodon
ATATTATATATATATTATATATATATATCATCATTATATATATATTAACATACAATGTGCATATAATACAATATATATAATATATATATATATAATATATAATATATTAATATATAATAATATTAACTATATAATAATACAATATATATATATATATATTATATATATATATATATATATATATATATATATATATCATATATTATATATATATATTATATATATATAATATATATATTATATATATACAATATATATATATATATTTGTATATATATATATATATATATATGTATATATATATATATATATATATATATATATATATATATATAATATATAGATATATATATATATATTGCACAGTATGAATACAAAGTGAACATTCACATCCCCACGTCATAAATATTCGCCCAGGAAGTCAATAGCGAGATACAAATTGAAGGTCACGGCAAGCTATCCGTGGCGGAATTCAAGCTAAAATTATGGCCTTATGCTAAAAGGGAAAAGTGAAACGGTCACGAACTGGTGATAAAGCCAAAAGACGAGTGAAATAGCCTGAAAGGATGTCAGGAAAATTTTTCCTTTATCATATTCTTCTATTTCTTGATTACTATTATTACTCGTATTATAACAATATGTTGTTGTTTTATAGTTAATACTATTATTAAAGTAGTACATATCATCGTCAGTATTCTTGCTATTACTGTGATAATGATAATGATCATAATAATGAAGACAATGGTGACAATTATTATCATCAGTATTGTTATCATTATTCTTATTGTTGTTATTATTATTATGATTGTCATAACTATTATTATTGGTAGTGGTGTAGCTGTTATACCATTTCTGTTATTACTGTTATTATTTTAGTTGCTACTATTGTCAATATGATCATTATCATTATGAATGGTAAAACTCTTCCAAGTCGATACTATGGTAGAAAAACCCACAATGCAAAACTAGATTTATTGAAAATGAGACTACAGTTTCGAAATCCACCTGGATTCCATCTTCAGGTCTAGTTTTTGCATTGTGGGTTTTTCTACCAATTATCATTATTGCTATTATTATTATCATTACTATTAGAAGTATAGCTTTTAATCATTATTAATCATTATTATTTATTATTATATTATCTGTTGTTGTTGTTGGTTGTTGTTGTTTGTTGTTGTTTTATTATTATTATTATTTTATTATTATTATTATAATTATTTATATTATTATTCTTATTATCATCTAGTGTTATTACTAATTGACTATTAGTTATTACTTAATTAATTATTATCTATATTATTATTATTATTGATTATTATTAATTATTGATTATTATTATTGATTATCATTATTGTTATTACTATACTATTTTTTTATTATATACTTATTATTATTTATTAGTATTATTATTATTATATTATTATTATTATTATTATGTCAATGTGGTGCGAGGTATTTATTATTATTATTATGTATCATTCTCGTTGATGGCTGTCTGTTGTTATGCATTGCTTATATTATTATCGATATCATTATTAGTATCGTAACTATAAGATCGTAATGCAGCATAATGATATTTCTATCTTTCGTTATTTTCTCATTATCATATATATATGTAATTCTGATATATTGATGACATAGATTATGAAATACTCATAATGATATATTATGAATAATTATAGTATTAATAATAGTATATTCATAATGATGATTGTGATAATGATGACAGATATATAATAATGATGTACTGCTAACTACTACTAAGCTAAAAACCGATATGATTAATAAGTGATGATTAATAAATTAGATAATGAGAATAGAAATTGGAATATTATTATATAATGATATTAGTAATATAATGATAGATGATACTAATATAAGTAATAATTATTATAAGTATGCCTCATTATGATATCTATATTGGAGCTATATTACTACTATATAATAATGATATGATTGATAAATAATTAATAATAATAGAAATAATATAATAATCTCAGATAATAACTGGATGATAATGAATAAATGCCTTATTATTTTTATGGCATTATTATCGATTAGCATAATTTTGATTACATGTTGCCACTTTTTATATTACTGATCACGCATATTTTCCATTACATATTACTGAAACTGATATTTTTATTTTGTAATTATAGTGGCTAAATATTAAGATCAATATCAGGTGAATCATCATCATAATTTGCAATGAACTGATTAGGAGTTATGCTTATCATTATTCATAACATGAATAATCTTGATATCATTATTTATCATTCTTGTCAGTTGATGTCATGATTGTCAATTTTACTTAAGCATTTTCATCAATGTAACTTTGGATACTCAAGATAAAAAAAGAGAGTAGAAAGTAAAGAAAAAACTATGCAAACAAACTTAGTAAGAACGCAATAGAAATATAATAAGTATCCGGTTTTTGAGTCGTCTATGAATATTGCTCGTTCACTTGTCTACATAATTTAGTCCGGTTCGCCTCGTGCCTACTTAAGCATCGCCTTATCTGCTTCCCTAAATAGTCATGGGCATGAATTTACGTATAATGTTTCATGAGTCATGGTAATCTAGAGTTAATGTTTGTTTGTTGTATATAAAGTAATGTTCCATTAGGCGCGCTCTTATGTATATGAGTATATGTATTGTATTATTTCTTATAGTGAAGGAGTTATAGCGCCGTAAAAGTGAAGAATGAATAAGGCGAAATTCATTGAAATGTCTAAGCTGATGACGTTTGTGTGGGAAAGAATAACGAAGAAACATGTGTGTTGTGCGGCGCCTTGGAAAAGAGATGGTAACGTAAACAAGTATGATAGTCTATGCTTTCTGGCTATGGCATTTATCAGCGCCAAGCGTAGGCGATTCTAGATGTGTTTCCTGTCCACGTTTCGGAACAATGCTTAGCATAGGGCATGTATTTATTCAATATATATATGACTAATTGAGGTGGGTTTTTTTAGTTTGGGGGTGGGCGTATCTAATGCACTTATATTACAACAAGTATTTTCTTGTAGGGGGGACGAATATTTGACAACATGGTGTGCTTTTTGAGTCTCTAGAACATTGTTCAATTATTCGAGGTGATTCCGCTGAGGGCCTTGGGCTCGCGATCTGCCAAGGAGTCTGTGGATCGTGAAGTAGGGAGGGAGTAGGGGGCGACGGGCGAGGAGGTCGGTAGGAAGCTGTAACTCGAACTCGATCGCGGACGTATTGAACTTCAGCGACTCCTCCATACGGTCTAGGGAAGCTACGACGAAATTATATATCGAATTATTGGGAGTGAGATATAAATCCCACTTGTACTATAAAACCTGATGCATAGTACCCTTATAGCATGTCGATTTACTAAACTTGATGTAATTACTAAATTCAGTCGTGTGTCACGTTACTAGCATTACATGTGTGTGCAGTAGTACGGGATGACTCCTCTAGTAAGTTTCATGCATGAAAACGGCGGCATCCTGCGGCCATCACTCGCCGTGCGCTTTACCCTGAAGCTTCCTTGCATGTTGCTCTGTGCGGCCTCGGAGCCTGGAGGGCGCCAGCGCTTCATCTCAGTCCTGATGCCGTTGCTGGTCTCGAAGGCGGTACCATGAAGTTGGCGTCGCTTGGTCTCTCTACTCGCGTAAAGTCTCACGCCGGTGCTCGGCGGTGTTATCGGGGTGTCGTCCTGCAGGGCGGGGAGGCGCATAGGTCGGCCTACGACACCGGCCATGCAAAGGAGGAGGGTCTGGTCGAAGGGTAGTATTTGCTTCCTTTGCTATGCATGGATGAGAGGAGAAATGTAAAGGTCTTCGAGATTTACGAAACATGCTATGGCACTGTCTACTAAGCTATAGGGTGCAGCAGATGGCTTGTATATAGTGAAACGTAGCTTAGACATGACAGTACTAGTACAGAAAACAGGACAGTACAATCTACAGACGCCCAAAGACAACTTGACTAGACAGACAGATAGATCAAGCGACAGGACTAGAACTAGACGAGACAGTACATACAGACAGCAGTGACAGAAAGACAGACAGACAGACTACGTATCAGAGCAGACAGGACACGGATACGATGCGAGTACAGATAGGCAGATCTTAGAGCATATAGGGCAGATCAGAAGAAAGACAGTACATTACGAGAAGGCGTACAGTACAGACAGGACAGACAGACTGATAGAATAAGCAGCAGACAGACGAGTCTACAGATCAGACAGACAGACAAGCAGAATAGGGGGCGGCAACTAAACGACAGACAGGCGAGACAGACAGTTATCAGATCAGACAGATCAGTACGCGAGACAAGACAGATACGTCAGACAGACAGACGGAGACGTACAGACAGACAGACGCTAGATAGGCTGTAGACGATCAGACGAGTCGGGACAGACGAGACAGAAAGACGAATCTGACTATACAGGCAGAACACTGGGAGAGTATTCATATGAGATAAATAGATGAATATAATAAGTTGTATGCCCCTTTAAATAATATCAGGCATATACCATATCCATTCAAATATATAACACACAACACACACAACACAGCAGCACACCACAGCACACACATCTCATTGCTACACTACAGCACACACCATCACATGTCTTTACACTACACTACAAACACATTCACACACGTACTTACACAAACACACGACACACACGACACACACACTACATCACAAACTATACACACAAACGGGCAACACACGATACTCACAACACACACACTACACACACGACACGACACTACTACACACTAGCACACACACAGCAAACATGATATATATAGTTAGTTACTATTATATATTATCATCTTATATACTATAGTTATATAATATATATATAATTAATTAGTTAGAACTACAACACACAACACACTTCACACAATACACAGCACACAGTCATCTACATCTATCACCCACACACTACACACACGCACACACCACTAAAACACACACATCACACACACCACGCCACACACATCATATTATACCATATATATATAGTATATATAATATATATATTAGTAACTTATATGTATATATTGCGATATGTATATCTATACTCTATCGATATACCTATTAACCTATAATGATGATATATTACTCACATATATAATATATGATAGTCTTATACTATATATATAATTATATATAATTATATTAAGTATTATAGAATCGATCCATCACCAACATCACACACACGCATATCTGGTGACAGCTGCACTACATCACACAAGATTGACACAACCACAAAGCCGCATCACCCGACACACAGCACACACACACACGACGACACTAACACACCCATCACACACTAACACACACACTACGGAGAACCTTACACACATACATTAACGATTATATCTCACTATATGTATGTATATATATGTATATATTATATATTATATATTATATATATATACTATTATATATTATATATATACTATGTATTAAGTCTAGTCTACTCTCTATATATGGGGGCCGGGGCAGGTGGCCGAATGGTTAGTAGCGTCGGACTCAGACTGGTCACGACGGCAATCTGAGTTCGGGTTCGAGTCGCCGACCGCTCGCGTTGTTTCGCCTGGGGGCAAGGAACTTAGCGTTCACTGGGGGACACCATAGTCAGCGCCAGAGTCAATTGCCGTGTATAGAGATGTGACTCGGAAGATAAAGAACAAGAAAAAAAAAAATAGAAAAAAAAAAAAACACAGGGCGGAAGGGCAATGGCAAAAGCTCTAAAGTTGCCAAGAAAAATCTAGAAGCACATGATCGTCAGGGCCGCGGTGGTCGAATGGTAGAGGCGTCGGACTCAAGACTGTCACCATCACGCTGACGGCAATCTGAGTTTGCGTGGTTCGAGTCACCGACCGGCTCGGGGTGTTGTTTCCTTGGGCAAGGAACTTCACTACTCGATTGCCTGCCTAGAGGGCGCGACTGGCTGGACCGAAGCCAGCTCGAAGTCGTGCTGTCTCCACCCGCTGATGAAAATAGTAGAGAATGATTACCTAAAAAGAGTAACACCACGGCAGCTCTCGCGTGGAAGAGGACTGGAACCCTTACCACGTACTCACTACGTCCTTATAGGAGCATCAGCTACGTGAAAACTGGCAATTTAAGTATCATGCTTGACCACGGCGGCTCTAGAACTGAACCTAACCTGTAATATGTATGATGATATATTGCGCCATATATTCTCTATCTATATATCTCTAATATATGGCTATCTCTATATCTCTAGATTCTGCTAATAAATGCTCTATATCTCTCTATTATCTCTTATATCTCTATAATCCTCTATATCTCATATCTGCTATATTCTTCTATGAGTCTGCGATTATCTCTATATCTCTATCTATCCTATCTAATCTATCTATCTATCTATCTATCTATCACACACAGGATCTGATCTATATATATTTATATGTAATATAAATTATATATATTTCTATCATTGAATTAATTTTTTTGGAGAGAAAGGATAAAGAGAATGTATGTGTGGTGTTGTGTGTGTGTGTGTGTGTTGTGTGTGTGATGTGTGTGATGTGTATGTGTGTGTGTAGTCGTAGTGATGTGTGTGAGTAGTGTTTATTAATATAATATATATATAATATACGATATATATTAGTATCATATATCTAATATATATATTATATAGATATATATATATGTGTGTGTGTGTGTGTTGTGTGGTTGTGTGTTGTGTGGTGTGTGTGTGTGTGTGTGTATTGTGTGTGTGTGTGTGTGTGTGTGTTTTGTTATGTGTGTGTATGTGTGTGTAGTGTGTGTGTGTGTGTCCTGTCTGTCTGTCTTTCTTGTCTCTCTGTCGCTGTCTGTCTGTCTGACATAAATACTTATATAATATATGGTAATACTATATATAATTATAATATATATATATACTGACTTACTATCCATAGTAGTATGTAACTAGTATATATAATCTAAATAAATCTATTAGATGGATATATATATATATATATTATATATGATGCTATTGTAATCAGGTCTGGATAATATTATAATGTAAGTATAATATTTATATATATATACGGTGCTTATTTTTAATATATATATATATAATATTTTGGGGGTGGGGGTGTGAGCACACGTATGTATATATCGCCCTGTTATATAATCCTCCGAGCAGTAGATCAGGTGAGATTATTCGTTTTTAGCTTAGCGTCAGGCTTCATCGGTGCTTAGAAATGCTTAGAAAGTACTGTGTTGGGCTGAGTAGGCAGCCTAACACGTGGTAATATTAGACGCCGTGCCTCTTAGGCGCATCGTGCAGCGAATAGAATTAATCACGCCTGCGGTGAGTTGTTGCGGGCATATTGCACAGGCTGCTCAGGGTAGGCAGGAGGAGGCGAAATTTCGGATGTTTGCGTGGGTCTACACTTATCGTAATGCATCTATTATATAATATTATATATATTATATATATATGATATATATTGATATATAATATATGATTAATATATATTTATTATATATATATTATATTAAGTTATCTAGATCACGTATCCTACTATTGATTATATATATAGTATATTACGTATGACGTCAATATCTCTAGTATATATATGTGGTGTGTGTGGTGTGTGTGTGATGTGTGTGATGTGTGTGTGTATGTCTATTCATAGTGTAATATCTGTCTTCTATGCTATCTTAGATATTATACTAAGTCTTGTGATTATACTATATTTATTTATTATTTCATTTAGTATAAATCTAAGTCACCCACACAAGCACCCCCACAACAGGGAGCACGTCTCTCACACACACACACACACACACACACACACACACAGTCACATACGAACACACACACCAGCCCACACCACGACGAGCCACTACGATTCACAGCACCACTACCACACATCACAAAACCACACTACGACACACACACACTATATCACACACACGCACTGGTGTTATAGACACCACGTAGCACACACACACACACACAACACCCATAAACACACACTACACTGACACACACCATACAGGACAAACCATACAGTCGCCAGCACACGACACTGACACACACACAATATAATAGTAAAGTTATATAGTCTAATATATATATTACTAGCTAGATATCTAGTTATTATAAGGTATAGTAACTTGATATATCTACATCTCTGATTATATGAGTTGTATAGTATATATATATATCTATATATATATGCTCTACATATATATTATATATTATAGTATTTATTATTATATTTTTTATTTATAATATAATATACTAAATCCATCTCTATCCGACAATACTACCACACACTTGACAGCACAGATATAATATATATAAGTATAATATATAGTATACATATATAATATATAATATATAATAATATATAGTAATATATATACTAATTATAAATTTCGAAAAAAAAATAATTGTTAAAAAAAAAAATATATATTATTATTATATACATATATATATACATATACATGCATGGCCATCGTCACAAACACAGAACTCACACCATTTTATATATAGTGTGATAGCCATCTATATATGATATATCTATATATATAGTAAATTTATATATAGTTATATATTATAGTTATATATATATATATATTGTGTGTGTGGTGTGTGTGTGTGTGTGTGTGTGTGTGTGTGTGTGTGTGTGTGTGTGTGTTTTGTGTGTTGCGCGTAAAAATTGGCATCGGAGACGAAAGGAAGAACACGAACAACAGCGGAGCTGCTGAGGGCGTTGGGCCTCTCTGGCTCGATTCATGAGTCTTATTCATAAAGAACAGCCGCCATAGTGCCATGACGAGTTCTGGCGGGGAAAATGGCAAGTCATGAGGAAAGGATAGAAAGCGAGATATCGACAATTGTACAGGATGTTAGAAAGGGGAATGAGAAAAGTTAATGTCGCTAGGAAGTAGCCCGTGCTGATGCATTTTTCGATGACTGCAGTAGTGATATATATAGCGATGCCCTTCCTAATCAACGCGCGTTTTCAGGGCGGCGCTGACACACTTTTGCCATCGGCGGTGACTTCTCCTACGACACCTGCGTTGATTTCTCAGGCTTCGAGGCCAGTTAGTGTGCGGATGGGCGTGCAGGCCTTTTTTAAGGACACACAAAATGTCGTGGGCGGGGTAACTGATTCGCGTGCTGCTATCCTATTGGACGCATCCGCGACAGTTTTATGTATTATTAGGTATTTAGCACATCACTCTATCACACACTCACATCACGACACTACACACACAGCACAGCACACACTATATCACAGCATCACACACACCTACAAAATCATCAACCATGAATATACTAAATGAACATATATGATATGATATATATATATATATCTATAATTTATATTATATATTATTGTCTGCGTCGGGATATTATAATATCACTATATACTATAATAATAGCACACATTAATAAATGAAGGTGGGGTTTAATTTTGTGTGTGTGTGTGTGTGTGATAGTAAGTTTTTGCAGTACGGCCACCGGCTTGACTGATGCTCTCCTATCAACCGCGGTTCGGCGACACTAACACTTAGCCACACCACACATCACAGCCCTACACACCACACAGCATCACACAGCACCACACACACACACAATGTCGACACACGACACACGCACAACATATTCTATAGGTTTACGGACGTTTAGTATCGATATAATATTATATATACTATAATATATATATGTAATTTATCTGTACTATATTAGTTATTAGAAACGCTCATGCATTAAGAACCTGTGTGTGTTTGTCTGCGGTATTGCGCTTATCCTTGTCTAATATATGTGGAATTCGTTAGCAACGTATGTTTCAGGGGTGCCCTGCTGGACTTTTCATGAGATAATTATGTAACCTTTCTAATTGGTGGACATTTTTTGGCACTTTGCAAGCGTTCGCCTGCTTTCTTATTGTTGTTTTTGGGATATCTAAACTTTTTACCTTCTATTGCGGCTTCTTTAGGCTTTCCAGCTTTGCTAATCTCCGCGCTGTCGCTCATTCATGTGCTCAAATTAGGAAGTGCACCTGCTGTTAGATGTATCTTCGCTTTTTCGTCTTCTTTATAGGGTATTCAAATTCTTATTTTTCTATCATGCCTAATAAGGCCGGGCATCTTAGTACTGCTCTTTGACTACTTTCAGTTTACCTAATGTAGTCTTTATTGTTGTAATGCTATTGTTATGTGTCTGTGTCTGTGTTTATGTGCATTGTCTATATATTATATTGCAGGCACCAACCTCATAGTATTTGTTGATAACTGTTAATGGCTATCAGTGTGTTTTTGTGTATTGCAGAGTGGGAGTAGAGGAGTTATGCAATCAAAGGTCTTGCTATTCAAGCATTGATCGCTCGGTGTACTTCTACGTGGTTAGACTTATCCTGATATTTGGAGGCGACGTACGTTTGTGTAATTATTTCCGAAGATATAACTGAAAGACAAGCGCTGTGAATCCCATGCAGCGCTTTAAGGCATTTTATGGTAGGGACTGGAACTTGTTTTTTACATGCGTTTCCTGAGCTTTCCGGCCTTCTAGTCCGCATTGGTTCATTCTGTAGTGAAAGATGCCACATAACACCTAATCATTGTTAATCAAAGAAATTGACAGTTAGTATTATATAATATATGTATTATGTAACATTACAAAATCTTTTATTGCGCAAACACTGTGTAATAGTACAGTTCCTGACATGCTTGCTCCCACGCACTTTAAGAATGTTTTTTTTTCGGGGTATTGTATTTTCTCGGGCATTACGGAGTCGTCAGATTGCATTGTCAGCTGCGAGATGGCTTAGATTCACAGATGTTCTCCGGTAAGAACATAACTGCACTGCCCAAAAAGTGACTGATAAATGCTAAGGATACATGAGGTAATTTGCGCAAGCATGAGATAGACTTTTCTCCAAGAGGCTTACAGGGAAAATTGTTCTTCTAATATTGCATTTTCTACTATTCTTTCGTTTCAGTTTGGACTCCCAAAAGGGGGAAAAAAACCAGAGCAAAGCTTGAAAAAGACAGCAATTATTCCTCAAAAATCCAACTTGTCTAAAAAAAAAAAAAAAAAAAAAAAAAAAAACCTATATGGGGTTTCATATTTTAAACCCTATGAAAACTTATGTAAAAAATCAGCTATTTTTTTTTGTTAAGTCTGTTTTTCACCCCTTTTCTTCATCACAAACCCCTCATTTCTTAATATTATTTTAGAATGATAGTAGTATTAGCGTAGTGCCGAAATAAACTACCCATATTAGTATTGTAATGTAGTGTATAACAAATGACGTAAAGTAGAGAAGTGAAACAGTAGCTAGGGGTGGTCGTATTAGTAGTAAAAATTTTCAGCAGTGAAAATTTTCTGTTACTGACCTAATTAAAAAATAGTACCAAAGTAAAACCAGCACAAAAACAGGCATAGCATGGTAGTGAGTGGTAGTAGTAGTAGTTGTTGCGCACTAGTGCACTAATTTTAGAATTTCCCAAATTTAATCCCGGAAAATTAAGGTTATTTGAGATTGATAAACAATCTCCTTCAGTCAGATTCCCGGTGTGGTGATTTTGTGATTTTCGAATCGTCGCTTTTTTCCAACCTGGTAAACTCCCCCGAGGTTTTATGGCTGCAGGGGCAAAAAAAGGGGGAACTGTTGAAAAGTTTAATCAGGGGTGACGTACAAATTATGAAAGGAAAAACAGTAAAATAACAATTATACAAAATACTAACATACATACATATATATATATATTAATATTATATATATAATTATATATATTTAATATATAATAATATATATATATGTACACACACACACACCATACACACACGCAAACCCCCCACACACACACACACCACCACACACCACACATATATATTATTATAAATATATTATTTTAATAATTATATATATAACACATAAAATAGTATATAATATATACATATATATCATATATTATAATATATATATATTATATATTATAAACCCCACACACCAACAAACCCACAAAATATATCTTGAACACAACAAACACACACACAAAAACCACCCCCAACACAAACAAAAAAACAAAAAAAACCCACCACCACACACACACACCACACAACACACCCACACACACACACACACATATATATATTATATATATATATTTATATATATAATTATATATAAAATTTTAAATGTTTATAAAGCATATATATATATTATATATAATATTATTATTATATATATTTATACATTATTATTATACACACAAAACACACACAACCACACCCCACACAACATATATTATAATTTATATATTATATATATATATATATTATAAAATTTTATATTTATTATGTAACTATATATGACACACGCGCACTTATCTACTACACAACACACACCCCACACCACCCACACACAACACCACACCACATATTATTAAAATATATATTTATAAAAATATATTAAATATATATATATAATTATTATATTATATATATTTTTAAAATTTTTTTTTTTTTTATTTTTTTTTTTTTTTTTTTTTTTTTTTTTTT
>NW_023638932.1:0-12528 GCF_015228065.2 Penaeus monodon
TAAATACAAAACAAAATATAAAAGTTAAAAACTAATAAAATAAAAAAAAAGTCATTTAATCACATTTATATTAGCCATAAGTTTAACTAGTTCCTGTTCTTGTTCTTGTTCTTAGCAAAAAAAAAAAAAAAAAATAGAATTAAGCTTAGCGATTTTGTTCTTTGTTTCTCCTTATTAATCTAGTTATTAAAAAACAAAAATACAAAATCAATAAAAATCATAAAACGTAAAAATAAAAATTAAAAAAATTAAATAAATAAATACATATATAATTATATATATATTTATAAAAAAAAGGTGTTTATTTCAAATAATCTTTAAGTAGCAAACACTTATACCTTCGGTCAATATTAGAAAATCAAAATCAAAGTTAATCACTCACCTTCCCCCCCTCCCCGAAACTCCAGACATGAAAGAGAGATATATAATTATATAATTACTATGCAAGGGGTTTTCGCCCCCCTACTTTTCAAACCTCCAACTTCCTTAAATTTCACCACTTTACCTTCTCCCACCCCAACACTTCGATTTCTTCACCTCTTTACTCCATTATTTACTCTTACTCTTACTACGAGATGAGCATTCCCGATCCTCCAGCTGAACCTGACAACAGCAGCAGCACCACAAGGTCTGCCCAGTCCTTAGCCGACTGGGGAGCCTGCCGGCTCCCCGTTGATCTCCGACTTCACTACCAACACCCAGCCATACCTGTGGGCACTCACACCCACAACAGATTCTCCCCAAAGAGATAAAGACACCAGTAACCTCAAATAGAAGATGGGCAACCATCCATCTTCTATAATGACACAGTCACATACTCCACTTTCCATCTATGGAGAATAATCGTAAGCAAAATATCTTAGTTTGTTTCAGTGTAGTATTTTCTCCCGACTTTTACTTTTATAATTTGTGTTGCTGGTGTATCCTGTTTCTTATTTTCGCTGTAATTATATATTCAGTACTTATGTACTTAGTTTTTACAATTGTTGTCTCTCTTGTAAATGCAGATTCTGATGATGGACACAGTTATTGATGTCCGAAAGCTCTATAAATGAAAATGCGCATGATGTGGTTTCCTGCTGTGCTGGTCCTCCTATTTATAATAAGAATCCGTTTCCCCCGTGGAACATCTATTATGGATATATATATATATATATATATATATATATATATATATATATATATATATATATATATATATATATGTGTGTGTGTGTGTGTGTGTGTGTGTGTGTGTGTGTGTGTGTGTGTGTGTGTGCGTGCGTGCATATGTGTATACATACATACATACATGCATACATATATATATATATATATATATATATATATATATATATATATATATATATGTATGCATGTATGTATGTATGTATACACATATGCACGCACGCACACACACACACACACACACACACACACACACACACACACACACACACACACACACACACACACACAATATATATATATATATATATATATATATATATATATATATAAAGTATCTGGCCTGAGTAAGAGAGGTGTCGCGGTTAAGTCATTGGTAATAAGTGCTAAATATTTATTACCAGTCAGAAGTGATCTGTGATAGTGCTACATAAGAGAGAAAGATTCCTGAATATATAGAGAGTTTATAATCCAACCAAAATAGAAATAATAATTCATCTAAACATCTCACAAGCCTAAAAATTCCAATACTGGACTATGCAGACGTGGATCTTTTAAACTAAAAGGCGTGCCAGAAAATGCCAACTATGAATACTAGGCTCCATTACTGTGCTAAATAAGAGTGCCACAGAAGATGGAAACAGCGGTAAAAATAGATAATAATCATCCCCCTCTCCCGCGAAAAAGACTACCAATGTACGAAATCATAAAAAAAATGAGAAGCATCGCCTGTCCCCAAACCCCTGAACGCCCAGTAAAAGGGTCAATCGCACAGGTATTCAGTTTTCCCCCCCAAAAAGTTAATTCCCTAAGGAAAAGCCAAAACCCCCAGTTTTCTAAGTACAGTAAATCCAAAAAAAATTTTTTTTATTTAACGAAATGAAATTTAAGCAAGGACCTCGACAAGTGCCAGACACGTGACCCCATGACCCCGGGGGGCGAGGTGTGGGCACACGCCCCGGGAGGTTTTGCAATAGGTAAGGAAGCATCACCTCTTGAAAAAAACTGTCAGAACGAAATCAGCTTTCTAACTTCCTCTTACCCAAAAATTTTCTTACCCCTTCCAATATCATGTAAAAACCTACTCTCTCACATCAAACCCCTCCTTCCCTCAAACCCCCCTGCGCAAGCCTACCAAATTTTTGCACATTAAATGCATGGGGCCCTTATAAGGAGTGTGTATTTGCATTCAAGCAGTCACTGTTCAAACGTTTTTGTATGAGTATGAACGCATGTGTGTTTGTATATATATATGTATATAAAATTATAAATATAATTAAATATATAATTTTTTATATATATAAAATATAATATTTTCTATATTTTAAAATATTTTAATAATATATATAATTTTATAATATATAAAAATAATATATATATATATGAATTTAAATAATTTTATTTTATTATTTTTTTTATTTGAAATATATATATATATAATATTATATATATATATAGATATATATATCTATATTTATTATAATTAACATTAATTTTATATATAATATATATATTTATATAATAAATATATAATTTTTATATATATTAATATATTAAAAATTTATATTAAAATATTTTAAACATATATATATATATAATATATTATATATAATTATATATATATATACATAAAATTTTAAACAAAATTTAATTAAATTTTTATATATATATATATATATATTATATATATTTAAAATTTTATTATATATTTTAAAATTTAAATATAAATATATATATTATAATATATATATATATATATATTATATAATTATATATAATAATATATATAATAATTATATATTATATATATATATTAATATATAATATATATATATATAATATATATATATAATATAACATTATATTATTATAACTAAAAAATATATAAAATATATATATATAATATTATATATTAAAATTACAATATATAATAATATAAAACATAATATATAAATAAATAATTTTTATATAATACATTATATATAATATAACTATATAATATATATATCAATAATTTATAATATACATAAATAATATATAAACATATATATATAATATATAAATATAATAAAATATATATATATTATAATATAATATAATATAATAATTTCTATATATAAAAATAATATAATATATATATAATATAAATATAATTATATAATTTTAAAAATAACATATAATATTATAATAATAATAATATAATATATAATAAAATATATATATTATATAATAATCATAAAAACCCCGTACCACGTTGACAAATGTAAAAAAGGTATGGAGGGAATAATATTTCCACAATACAAACCATGTATTTGCAATGGTTTCGAATTATATCTTCGTGAGAAGACATAATTCGAAACCTTTTAAATGTATATCTTGTATTGTGAACATATTATTCTCATTCATACCTTTTCTAATATAGTGATATAACTTTTTTTAATATCATTATATATTATATATATAATATATACATATATATATATATATGTTATTATATATATAATAATTATAATATATATTATTATATATATATATATAATAATGGTCTGTGGGTGTGTGACTGTTCGATGACCATTGGTTAGATCACTAGACTCGACCCTCTGGTCCCGAGTTAAATTTCCCCCGGCCGCAGTCGAAAAAAATCCCTTTCTCTCTGACTGCCGATCGAAAAAAAACGAATTTCGCTTGAGAAAGTCAGACGCAGGTGCCGTAGAAGTCACCGCCGTGGCACAAATGTTAAGGGCCCAAAACTGCGGTAGTTAGAAGGGCACAACACAAAAGGGTGCAGGCCATATCCTCTAAACAGTGAATTGAGAGAGGCCTGTGTTCTGCAGAGTAGTGAATGGCCGTTGAAAAAAAAAGACAGAAAAAAATATGTGTGTGTGTGTGTGTGTGTGGACTGCCGGGATAGTCTAATGGTTAGAGTACTGGATTCCGACCCTCGTGGACCCGAGTTCAAATTCCCGGGGCGGCATCGTAAAAAATGTTGGCTCTTACTGCTCGCTGGAGCCCGATCTCACGGCGAGAAAACGATATATCGCCTTGAGAAGTCAAAACCCAGGTGTCGTAGGGGAAGTCGCCGCCTTGGCACAGGTGTTAAACGCGCCAAACCGCGGCTGATTAGAAAGGGCATCCAATCAGGCAAAGGTGAGACTGCCAAATATCCTCTCAAATAATGGATTGAGAGAGGCCGATTTCCTGCACTAGAATAAATGGTTGTTGAAAAAAGTGTTTTTTATATATTTTATCTATAAATGAATAAATATATTATATATATATATATAAAATATTTAATATATTTTATATAATATTTTATATATATATATATATATTATAATATAATATATATATATTTATATATAAAATATATATTTTTTTTTTTACCGTAGAGACATATGTATATGTATAATTTTATTATTGTATGAAAAAATTTTATTTATTTGTGTATCAATAACATAATATATATAAATATAAATTATATGTCTTATTTAATATATTTTATATTAGTATAGTATATTCCCTTTTTATATGTATATATATTTATACATATATATAAAAAATATATATATATATATATATATAATATATATATAATATATAAAATTATATATAATATTAATATATTTTAACATATATATATATATATATATATATATTATATATTATATATATTAATTATATACACGCACCCCAAACACACACACACACACATACACACACACACAAAAACACACCACACACACACAGAGACACACACACAACACACAAATATATATATATATATAAATATAATATATATTATATATATATATAATATTTAATTATATTAAAATATATATATAATTGTTATATATATCTATTATCTAATATCATATTTTATCTATTTTATCTATAATATATATATAATATGAATATATTATTTATATTTATATAATATATATATATATATATATTATATAATAAATATATATACCTAGGGATGTATATGTAGATAGATAGATAGATAGTAGATATAGATAGATAGATATATGTAGGGATATGAATATTTTTAAATATGGGTATTTTTATATTACATATATTATATATATTTAATTATATATAATAATATATGTATATATATGTATATTACAAATATCCATATTTTAAATATATACATACCCACAATATCTTCTATCTATATCTATTTCCCATCATTATCTATTAATTTTAAAACATAGGTATTATATATTATATTATATATATATAAAAATAATATTAAAAAATATATGTGTGTGTGTTTTTGTGTGTGTTGTGTGTGGTGTGTGGGTGTGTGTTAATAAAATATATATATATATATATATATATATAATATATATATATATATTATGTATAAAAAAAAAAAATATAACAATTTTTATATGTATATATTTATATATATATATATAATATATAATATATAGATATAGATTATATAATATAATGTAATTGGTGGTGGTGTGATGTGTGGTGGTGTTGTGTGGTGTGTGGTGTGTGTGTGTGTGTGTGGTGTGTGTGTGTGTGTGGGTGTTGGTGTGTGTGTTGTAAATAATATATTAATATAATTTTTATTATTATATATACTATTATAATATTTAAAATAATTTTAGATATTATTATATATATATAATATATGTATGCATATATATATATTAATAACATATATTTTGATAATAATAATATATAAAAAATATGATATTTATATATATATATTTAACATATATATATATATTTTAATTATATATGCATACATATATTTATATAATATATGCATATTATAATATATATTATTATAATATGTAGCAATTAATATATATATATTTATAATATATAACAAAATGTAGCTATATTATAAATATATATTATTTTAAAATTTTAATAATATATAAAATATATATACATTAGATGCATAAAATATAATATTATATATATATATTACAATATGATATATAATATATATATATGCATACATATATGTATAAATATTATATATGCATACATATTGTATATATATATATAAATATGCTAATAATGTATAATATTTAAAATATGATATATATATAATATATATAATTATATAATATATATTTAACACAAACCACCAAAAACACACACACACACCACACAAACACACACACAACACACACACCCACACACACACACACACACCAAACACACAACACACACACACACCCCATATAACATATTTTATATATTATTTTATTTATATATATATATAATATTAAAATAATTATATAATACATATATATATGTATATAATTTTTTTTTTTATAATTATATTTATATTATTATAAATAATATTTAAATTTAATTATATATATAATATTAACAAAAAACACCACAACACACACCACACACAAACCCACCCAAACACACCACAAATATTAATATATATATATACATTAAAATATATATATATATTTAACCCATGTTGATATAGATAGATAGATAGATAGAAGATAGAATAGTAGATAGAATATGTAGGGATTGTATAATTTTTAAATAGGGTATTTGTAATTACCCTATATTTAAATATATTATATATATATATATATTTATATTATATATATGTATATTACAAATATCCATTTTATAAATATTAAAATATCCCTACTATATCTATTTCTATATCTATCATCTATCTATCTATTATCTATATACATACATAGGTATATTAATTTTTTAAAAATATATATAAAATTATTAAAATATATATAAATTTCATATTTTATATATATTATAAAATATATATATATATATATTAAATATATATATTCATATACAATATATATATATATTTTTATATATATTTATATATAATATATATATATATATTATATATTATATTTTAGATAGATAGATAGAAGAAATAGATATATGATAATAGAATATATAACAATGTATATATATATATTTATATATATAATATATATATATAATTATATATTAATATTATATTATATATATAATATTATTGGTGTGTGTGTGTGTGTGTCTCTTTTTGGTGTGTGTTTTGTGTTTGTTGTGTGTGGTGTGTGTGGTGTGTTTTGTGTGTGGGTATTATATATATAATAAAATTATATATATATATATTAATAATATATATGTATATATATATATAATATATATATAATATATTAATATAATATATTTTATTAATATTATATATAAATATTTATAATATATATGTATATAATATATAAAATATATATAAAATAGACATATTATTTATATTTTTATATGTATGTATATAGCATACACATATATAAATATAATTTGCATACATATATATATAAATATATACATATACATATGTCTCTACAGGTAAAAAAAAAATATATATATATATATTAAAATATAATATTAATAAATTATTATAATATAAAAAATATATATAATAAATATATATATAAATATATATATATTTATTATAATAATATATTTATTCATTTATAGATAAAATATATAAAAAAACACTTTTTTTTAACAACCCTTTTTCAGTGCAGGAAAACGGCCTCTTCCCAAACCATTTTTTGAGAGGATATTGGCAGTCTCACCTTTGCCCGATTGGAGCCCTTTCTAATCAGCCGCGGTTTGGCGCGTTTAACACCTGTGCCAAGGCGGCGACTTCCCCTACGACACCTGGGTTTTGACTTCTCAAGGCGATATATCGTTTTCTCGCCGTGAGATCGGGCTCCAGCGAGCAGTAAGAGCGCAAGCATTTTTACGAGTGCCGCGACGGGGAATTGAACTCGGGTCCACGAGGGTCGGAATCCAGTACTTAACCCTTTGATACCCCCGGGAGTCCACACACACACACACACACACATATTTTTTTCTGTCTTTTTTTTTCAACGGCCATTCACTACTCTGCAGAACACAGGCCTCTCTCAATTCACTGTTTAGAGGATATGGCAGTGACACCCTTGTGTGATTGATGCCCTTCTTAATCTACCGCAGTTCGGCACGTTAACATTTGTGCCACGGCGGTGACTTCTACGGCACCTGCGTCTGACTTTCTCAACGCGAAATATCGTTTTCTCGGACTCGAGCAGTCAGAGAGAAGGCATTTTTACGACTGCGGCAGCGGGGAATTGAACTCGGGACCACGAGGGTCAGAGTCTAGTGATCTAACCAATGGATCATCGAGACAGTCACACACACACACAGACGCATATATATATATATATATATATATATATATATATATATATATATATATATATAATATATAATATATATATTTTTATTATTATATATTATAATATTATATAAAAATTAAAGTATATATACACATATATTTGAAAAAAGGGATGAATGAGAAAAATGTTCACAATACAAGAATACATTTTTAAAAAGGTTTTGAATTTTTTTCTCACGAAAAATAAATTCGAAACCATTGCAAATACATGGTTTTTTTTGTGGAAAAATGTTCCATCCCAAACCCTTTTTTAATTTTTCAACGGGGTCGGGTTTTTATGTATATATATATTTTTTTTTTTTTTTTTTTAAATATATATATATATTTTAAAATATTATATATATTATATAATTTTTATAAGATATATATATATTTAGATATATATAATTAGTATTTAAAAATAAATGTATATTAATATATATATAGTTATATATATTAATATAGTTTTTTATATATATATATATATGTATTAATATATTTAAAATATATATTTTAGGATAAATTTTATTATGTTTTTATATATATAAATGGATATATATATATATATGTATATATAATATATATAGTATATAATAAAAGTATATGATATATATATATAAAAATAATATATATAGATATATATTTAAAAATATATATATATTTAAAAAGATTATATTATAATATTAGAAAAGATAAATATATATGATATATTATATATATATGTAATAAAAATATTAATAATATAAATTTTAGATATATATAAAAAATATTAAAAATAATTGATATATAAATTAAGATAATATTTTTATATAGATGATATAATATATAAATTTTGTATATATAAATATATATATATAATATAATATAGATTTTTTTAATATTATATATATAAATTAAATTATAATATATATTATTATTATATTATATTATATGTATATATATATATAAAAATTATATAATATTTTATGTATATATATATAAATATGTTTATATTATATAAGAATATATTAAAAGAAAATATATATTTGAAATAATTAAAATATGTAAAAATTATTAAAATGTATAATATATATAATTGATTATATAAATATATATTATATATATTTATATAGTATTTTTATAAAATTAAAAATTGTAATATATATATATATATTATATTATATATATATATGTTATATATTATTATATATAAATTTTTATATATATATTATAATGTTATTATAATAATAATATATATAATTTTATATATAAAATTATAAAATTTTTAATATAAAATATAATTATAAATATATTATATATATATAAATATAAAATATTAAATATATAAAATAGTATATATATATAATATAATTTTATAATATATATAATATAATATAGTTAAAATATAATATATATATATATATATATATTAATTTTATATATATATATAATATATATATATTATAATATATATATATATATATGAAAAAATATATATATTATATATATATTTAAATATATATATATATATATTTATATATATACTATATTATATATAATATATAATATTTGGATATATATAAAATATTTTAAATTTTAAATAATAATATATATTATAATATTATATAAATATAATATATAATATAATATTATTAATATATAAATATATATATTTAATATATAAATATATATATATTCTAATAAAATAAACAAATTTTATTAAAATTTTTAAAAATTTTAAAATAATGTTTAAAAAATAAATATATAAAAATATATAAAATTTAATAATTTATTTAATAAATATGTAAATTTAAAATTTAATATATTAATGTTTTTAAAATAATTTAAAAATTTAAAATTATTTGTATTAATTTTTTTAAAAAAATTCTATATTTAAAATTTTAAAATTTAAAATAATCATTTTAAGTAAATTATTGTATTTTTTTAAAAGTATGTAAATAATTATTTTAAAAATAATTTTGGGAAAATTTTAAAAATTGGAAATTAATTTTTTTAAGGGGGGGGAAAAATTTTTTTTTTTTTTTTTTTTTTTTTCCAAAAATTTTTCTAAATTTTACCCCCCCTGGCATCTATACGTTGGGCCGTTTAATTGCAAATTTCCCCCCCTTTAAGAAATTTTTTGTAGTCTGCTTAGGGGCCCCTTTGGATTTAGGGAATTAATTATTAAAAAAAAAAAATTTTTTTTGGTTTGGCCTTTTTAAACTTCCTTTTTTATTTTGTTTTCCCCAAGGGGAGTCTTTTTTTCTCTCTTTTTAGAGAAAAAAAATTTTTTTTTTTTTTTCGGGACCCCCCCAAAAAAAAATCCCCCCCTTTCCCTTTTTTGGGGAAAAAACCCTGGTAATTTTAAAATTTTTCATATATATATTAATATATATTCAATATATATAATATAATATATGTATATATATATATATAATATGTATATATATATATATATATATATATTATATTAATATATAAAATATATATATGTATATATATATATATATATATATAGTTATATATATATTTTATATATATATATATTATATATATTATATATAAATACATTATATACAATAATATACAAACACACATGCGTTCATACTCATACAAAAACTTTTTGAAACAGTGATGCTTGAATGCAAAATACACACTCCATTATAATGAGCCCATGCTTTATAATGTGAAATAAATTGTAGGCTTGCAGCAGAGGGGTTGAGGGAAGGAGGCGGTTGATGTGAGAGAGTAGGATTTAGCATGATATTGGAATGGGTAAGAATAAGTTTGGGTAAGAGGAAGTTAGAAAGCTGATTTCGTATCTGACAGTTTTTTTCAGAGAGGTGATGCATTCCTTACCTATTGCTAAGCCTACCGGCGTGTGCCCACAGCCGATCGCGCCCCGGGTCATAGGGTCAGCGTGTCTGGCACTTGTCTGAGGTGCCATTGCTTAAATTTCACTTCGTTAATGTATAGTTTTTGTGATGTACTGTACTTAGATACTGGCGGTTTGGCTGTTCCTTAGGGAATATAACTTATTGGGGGAAAACTGTAATACCTGTGCGATTTGACCCTGTTACTCGGCGTTCAGTGGTTATCGGGACAGGCGATGCTTCTCATTTTTTTTATGATTTCGTACATTGGTAGTCTTTTTCGCGGGAGAGGGGGATGATTATTATCTATTTTTACCGCTGTTTCCATCTTCGTGGCACCTTATTTAGCCAGTAATGGAGCCTAGGATTCATAGTTGGCATTTTCTGGCACGCCTTTTAGTTTTAAAAAGATCCACGTCTGCATAGTCCAGTATTGGAATTTTTAGGCTTGTGAGATG
Organism: Penaeus monodon; assembly: GCF_015228065.2. Taxonomy (NCBI): domain Eukaryota; kingdom Metazoa; phylum Arthropoda; class Malacostraca; order Decapoda; family Penaeidae; genus Penaeus; species Penaeus monodon. Next base: position 11,694 of record NW_023638932.1, read on the forward strand.
TTTAGATGAATTATTATTTCTATTTTGGTTGGATTATAAACTCTCTATATATTCAGGAATCTTTCTCTCTTATGTAGCACTATCACAGATCACTTCTGACTGGTAATAAATATTTAGCACTTATTACCAATGACTTAACCGCGACACCTTCTCTACTCATGGCCAGATACTTTATATATATATTATATATATATATATATATATAATATATTGTGTGTGTGTGGGTGTGTGGGGGGTGTGTGTGTGGTTTTTGTGTGTGTGTGTGTGTGTGTGTGTGTGTGTGTGGTGTGCGTGCGTGCATATGTGTATACATAATACATACATGCATACATTATATATATATATATATATTATATATATAATATATATATATATATATATGTATGCATGTATGTAGTATGTATACACATATGCACGCCGCACACACCACACACACACACACACACACAAAACACACACCACACACACACACCCATATAAAATATATATATATATATATATATATATATATATATATATATATATAATTATATATATATATATCCATAATAGATGTTCCACGGGGGAAAAGGATTCTTATTATAAATAGGAGGACCAGGGACAGCAGGAAACCACATCCCTGCGCATTTTCATTTATAGAGCTTTCGGACATCAATAACTGTGTCCATCATCAGAATCTGCATTTACAAGAGAGACAAAAAATTGTAAAAAATTTTAATTAACAAAAAAAACGGTACTTTGAAAAACAAAAAAATAAATGTACAGCGAAAGGGAAAAATTAAGAAACAAAGGATAAAAACCCAAGGGGGGGGAAACGAATCAAAAAGTCCCAGTC
>NW_023638933.1:0-2500 GCF_015228065.2 Penaeus monodon
ACACAAAAAAAACCCAAAAAAAAAAAAAAAAAAAAAAAAAAAAATATAATAATATTTGTAATATTAATATATATATATTATATTAATATATATTATAATATAAAATTAAAATTTAATTTTAAAAAAATTATTATATATATATTAAAAAAATTTTTTTTTTTTTTTTTTTTAAATAATTATATATATATAATATATAAAATTATATAATATATATAATATTTTTATAATATATATATAATTTTATATATTATAAAATATTTTATATATATAAAATTATATAATAAAAAAAAAAAAAAAAAAAAACAAAACACCAAAAACACCACAAAAAAATAAAAAATATATAATATATATATATATAATATATATTTTTTTTTTTGTTTTTTTTTTTTTTTTTAATTTTTTTTTTTAAATATATATATAATAAAATATATATATTTTAATTATATAAAATTATATATATATATATCATAAAATAAAAAAGGGGGATATAAAATTTTGGGAACCCCCTCACATCTCCGGGAAACCGCCCCCTGCCCACCCCTCTCTCAGCCCCGTTTCCCCGGGGGAGCCCCCACAGGCCCCCACCGGGGTTTCCCCCCTCCGAGCCCTGGTAAAAGGGGGGTCCCCTAGGAGGGGGCAAGGTCCTAACCGGTTGGCCCCCCGAAGAAACGGTCCAGGGGTCCAGGACCCGGGGTTTGGCCTTGCCTGATGACCCCATATGGGGGAAGGGTTTGTTAAAAAAGGAAAACCCGGTAAGGCCCCGGGTAGTCCGGGCCCCCCAAGGGAGAAAAAACTGGAGATCACCCTTTTGAAGCCCAGTTGGCTTCCATGGGACCGAACCCCAAACCTTGGACGGCTGGTCCTTTGCGGGACCAACCCCACGTTTCCTGTTAAAACCCGGTAGGGCTGCTACCATTTAAAAAAAATTTTTCTGGTTTTCAAGTCCCTCGCCCAAGAGGGAACTCGGTTCCCCTCGGGCCCCCAAAGTCCTAACGGTTTTCCCCAAACCCAAGCCGGGCTTGTCTTGCAAAGCAAAAAACCCCCAAATGCCCCAAGGCTAATGGATAAACCCCGGGGAAAATTTCAATTCCAGTTTTTTGGCCTGTGCCCGGCCGAACTTTTATGCCTGTTTCCGCATACTTTTAAAAAGTTTGCAAAACCAGTCCTCCCCCCTGTTAAAGGGGAAAAAAAAAACCCCCACCCATTTACAGATTTCATACCTAAACTTGTACGGGCCTATCGTTGGTTCCCCTACCAATCTCCCGGTTTCCCCCGAGCCCGGCCCCAACGTTCGGGGCGTTTAAAGGCTAAAGAAAACCCCACACCAAAACTCACGAGGGCGTTCCACAATTATTTCAAGCGCTAGTAAAACGGTCTTTTGTGGATTTGCCAGGAGTAATCCGACGGCTCCGCTCTGGTGCCTCAGTAGGGGGTTTGCGGATCCTTTTCAGAAGTTGAGCGGAACCTTCCCCGGTATGCTGAGCAGTGAAAATGCCACGGTTTGCTACAGTCCCATCTTTCCCCTTTCCCTTCCAAAAGGGGGATGACCACGCCCCTCAGCAGGTCAGGGGAAGGTACCGACTGCCAAATGGCAGTCAGGGCTGTATGCAGGCCCCGAGCCATAGGTTCACCCCCCCCTTTAGCTTCAGCAGGGATATCACATATGCCTCCTTTTCCCCTCTTCAGCTTGGAAAACGCCCCCTAACCCCTGTTAGGGGAGGAGTTCCTCGCTGATTGGGGGGGGCCGGGACAGGCCTGAGACATCGCTTGCACAACTAACTGTTGAGGGTCCACCTGGTCAACTGTTTTAAAAAACTCACCCAACGTTCACGAACCCCAAAATGATCTGGATGACCGTCCCTCCTGATCGGGGCTGCGTCATCTGTGAGGGGGCTTAGGGGTTCAGTTTTTCAGGGCTTGGTAGCAGGGGGAAAGGGCATTTTCCAAGAAATGGCCCTTCGACCTCCTCAGCAAGATTCCGATGAACTGTTCCTTGTCCCTTCTCAACGTTCCGGCCCTACCACCATGGAACACGCAAACTTGATTCCCCTTAGCCGACCTTGCGAAAACGTTAAATGGCCTCTAATGTCTCCGGAATGGGGTTCTGCCTTTGTCCCCGGGGCGTACGCCAAGACTCCTGGCTGCTTCGATGTTTTCGCCTTGAAGGGCTCCCACGAGCACTGGTCCTCGGTTCTGGGTTTTTGAGAATCGGGCGAGACTGCCGTGGCAACCCACGGGGACACTCCTCCTCCCTTATCGTCCCAAATAAACACCTTAGGGTGGCCCCTGGAGGGACGGGGGGTTTTTTAAATGGACCCCAGGGGACCACAACCCCCTATGGTCGGGGCCCAGAACTCAGCACTCCCGGGAAACCCTGCGTTTTGGAGGATCCTCCATCGCTTTTCTGACAAGAAAGTGGTCGATCTCCTTGGGCCCCTGTACCCGTATCCTGTACCAAATCCACGTGCGAGTTGGAGCGCTGGGCCAGGGCCGAGATCCT
>NW_023638934.1:2500-12527 GCF_015228065.2 Penaeus monodon
ATTTTTTATATATTTTATAATCTATATAATATATTTTTTGGGGTGTGTTTGTTTGTGTGTGTTTGTGTTTGTGTGTGTGTGATTTTTTTTTACCCCCCCCTTTATGTGTGTTTTTTGGTGTGTGTTCCTTTTTGGCCCCCCTCTTCCCCCATGACCCCTATCTCTTTTTTGTTTTTAATTCCCCAATTCTTTTAAAGGGGGAAATGGGGCCCCTTTTCCAAATCGGGAAGATCTGGGGGTTGGTGTCCCATGCCTTTCCCGCGGCATTATTTTTTTGAGCCAACCAAATTTAAAAAGAGTTCCCTCTATCTCTTTCTATTTACCCCCATAAATGGGACCCTGACAGGTGTTCCCTCTGGGTCGAAGTGAGCCCAGAGACGAGGGGCTAAAAGGGGGCTCCGTACTCCCCAAGACCCCGGACGATTTAACTCAGGAACAAAAAATTTTATAATTATAATTTTATATATATATATATATATATATATATATAAAATTATGTATTTATAAATTATAAAACATATATTTTTTATTATTTATTTTATCTTATATTATATATATTTTATATCTGTTTATGTTTTGTGGGTTTTTGGTAAACGCGTTTTTATGTTTTTTTGCTTGTGTAATTGGGGTGAACCAGACGTCCTAGATACACTTGCTTACACAGAAATCGAGGGCCCCAAAGTAGGAGCTCCGAGCCCCACAGCTCTGACCTCACCGCCGCCCCCCCTAAACTCATCGTGGGGTGGTGTGTGTGTGTGAGGGGTTGTGTGTGTTTGTGTGGTGTGTGTGTGTTAAAATATTAATATATATATTAATATTTATATATATCTATATATTTTATTATATATATATAAAACATATATATGTATATATACAAAAAAATATATATATGTATATATACATTTTTTTTATGTATGTATGTATCCCCCTATGTATTCTATACATATGAAAACCCGCCGGGGCACAAACCGCGGTGGATTAAAAAGGGCACCCAAATCGGGCAGTAAGGGATTGAGATGGGCCCTTTTTTCCTGCAGGGGGATAAAGGGTTTTGTTAAAAAAAAAAATATATATTACATATATTTAAAATATAAATATTATATATATTATATATATTTTATTATATATTTTATACGTGTGTTTTTTGTGTGTGTGTTGAATTTATATTTATAAAAATTATTAATATAAAAATTTTTATTTTATATATATAATAATATTATATATAATATTAAAAGGGTTTTGTGTGGGGTGTGTTTTTAAAAATCATTATCCATGTATGTACAGGGTGTTGTATATAGGGTGTATTACTCATCACACACCCCAAACCACACACCCCACACACACACACAAATATATATATTATTATTAAAATTTTAAATATTAAAAATATAATATATATATTTTAAAACCCTATAAATATCCCCATATTAAATTTTATATATATATATATTATATATATATATTTTATATATATTAAAATATATATATTATATTATCTTTGTGTGTTTGGGGTGTTTGTGAAAATAATATATATTATAAAATGTATTATTTTATAAAATATCTTTTATTAATATTATTAATTTTAAAATTATTATATTCCTTTTTGTATTTATGTTTTATATCCATACATTTGTATATTTTCCCATACATACTACATATTTATTAACAACCACACACACACCCACACCCTCCCCACACACACACACACATATATATATATTTAAAAAAATATTTTAATATATATATATAATTTATATATATATAATTTTAAAATATTATATACAGGCGTGTGTGGGGTGTGTGTGGAAATAACGGGTAAAAAGCCCCCCTTAATTGGCTTGTCGGGGGTATTGTCTGGTATTGGGCTTGACTTTTTTATTTCTAGATTTGACACCACGCGATAAAAACCACGACTTTTTTATTTACGGGTTTCGGGCCCCCGGGGGGGCCCCCGGTCAGCCCACCTGGAGGGGGGCAAAGGGCTGACCTTAGCGCGGTGGTAGTTTAGCACGAACCCCCGGGTAAAAAACGGGTCAGATATAAATGGACCCCCGCCCTCGCTGGCGGGGTTCTTTTTTTGTGACATTTGGTCCACGGGGAAAAACCACCCCACTGGTTCCATGGAAACCCGAATAAAATTTATCCCCCTCCGGTAAAAAAAATAAAATTATCCACATCTTATATTGCTGGGCCCAAACCTACTCGCCCCCCTCGCCCTCGAGGCCCCTTTTCAAGGGTAAAACCTAACTTGGCTGGTCTTCTCGTTCTCGTGCTTTTGCCGGGTTCCCTTTTCGGGCGCTCGCCCTGTCGTCGTCTTTCCCCTGCCCTTGGGTGTAATCTGTTTTTTCCCTCATTTTCCCAAACGTCCCGAAAGCCCTCGCAAAAGGTCCCCCTTTGGGACTTCGTTCGCTAACCTCCCTCGAGTCCTGGCCCGGGCCCCAAACTCGGCGGCGTCCTCGCCCACACGTCCTCCCGACCCTCGTCCGGGTTCCCTTCTCGCGTCCACCCGTCCTCGTAATTCATCCCGGGTCTACGGGGGTCGGGCAGGGGGGGGCATCTCGGGGCCCGCTGATATCTGCGCTAAAGAGCTCCTGGGTTGAAACCGGGTCTGCCGGCGTCCCCAGGCAAAACCCCTTTTTTTGGGGGGACTGGTTAAACCTTTCGGCAAAGGTGCTTTGGGGTTTGCTGGGTCACGGGGGGTCCCGGCAGCAGATCATAACCGTAATGGCCCAAAATTTAAAAAAAAAGAAAGGCCCAGAGAAGAGGGGGGGGTATTACCACTACCCCGGTTTTTTCATAAAAATTTTCGGTTTTTTTAAAGTTTGGGTTTTTAAATTATTTTTCGGCTTTTTTTTCATTTTGTGTTTTAAATTTTTTACAAAGGGAAAGAAAAAATAAAGAGGGAGAAAGTCAGTGCGGGCCGCCTAACCTATTTGAACTACCCAAACCCCCCCCTGATAGAAAATGAGAATAGATAAGGGAAAAGAAATCGGCGATCCGCGAAGATCTATTTGAACCCTAGTCCTCCCACAGATAAGAAATGCTGTAACTTGTCCTTTTTTGTACGAACCACTCTCCCCACGGACAAAAATTTCGGGGTAAAAAGATACATAATAAATCTTTAAAGCCGGCAAATAAGACAGCAACCACCTTATTAATGAAAAGGGTTCCCTGTCCTTTTTTCCCCGCGTGTGTTGTGAGGTGGGGGGGGTTTGGTGTTGCGTTTGTGGGGTGCAGCTAGCGTTTTAAAGAAAGGGGAAAAAAAATGACCTCACACCGGAAAAGATCATAAACAAAATTTAAAACGTTTTACTATAAAAAAAACTGAAGTAAATTTGGGAAAGCTAGCTTTAAAATTTTTTCAAATACCACATTGATTCAACATATATATATGCGACGAATGTAAAGCATGAAACTGGTGGGCATGGAAAAAAAAAATATTTGCCAATTTTTTTTCAAGCAAAACTTCTCGGGTCCCGAAAACGACTTTCCCAGGTACATGTCTGCTTTTTCCGTCCCGACTTCAATAAAATTCAAAAACGGGGGGGTCCAAAAAACCCAAATGCCCTAAAATGACTGAAAGGACTTGAGCCAAAGGGAAAATAAAACCCTGCCCTCTTCTGCGTATCTGTAAAGGGCGCTCCGGGAAATTCCCGAAAGGGTTTATTCCGAATCACACAAACGCTTGGGGGGGGACCCCAAAAAATGCAAGCACTTGGGGGTGAGAAGGGTTGATTAATAAGCGAATAAAGATTTTTAGCTTTAAACCCCAGTCCCTTTCATTAAATTTTTGGGCATAAACCCCGGGGCACACTGACTCCAAAAGGGGGCTGAACGAATAACCCTTTGGTTTATTGCACCTCTTTCGAACGCGGAGCGCAGATCTAATTTGGGGTTTTAAAACCCCCAAAACCCCGGGGGAATATCGGGCCCAAATTTTGTTCACTAGGGTATTAGGGAAAGATCCCACGCTATATTCAAAATAATTAATTTTAATTTAATTTTCCCTTACATATTTTTCGTTCTAGCGCCCCATAGAAATGTCCCAAAAAACCAAAGTAACGGGTGGATGGGGGAATTCCCCCAAAGGGGTCAAAAAAATAACAACCCAAAAAACAGGGTAACCAAACGGTCATTTTACCTACCCACGCCGCCAACCCCACCCGGGGAAAAAAGAAAATGAGGTTTAGGGCCAAACAGGAAAAACCTTTTTTTTAATCCAAAGTGACCCCAAAAGAAAAAAAAGGGGCGGGCAGGGCGGGGGGGGAGGGTTAGGAACGAGATAAAAAGAAATGGGTTTTTGGGTAAGATAAATCACGAACGGGGTTAAAATTTGTTGCAGATGAAAAAATATGAATCTTTAAAAACGAGAGAAAATAATTAATTATTTTAGTTTATTTGGGTCACATACTCGAATTTGCACGGAAAAGCGATCTGAGGTTGGGAAAAAATATTGGGGAACTTTCCCTTTGGGTGTCCTTAGCACCTTTTTTAAACCCCCCCAAAAAAAAACGGGTTTAAAACTGTATGGGGGGAAGGAAAAGGGGAAAAAAATAAAAAAGGGCCCAAACGTGTACCCTTTCGTGTTTTTTTTTTCTTCCCACATGTCCCTTTTAGCGGTCCGGCGGGTTTTTTTTCGGGGGGGGTTTTTTCCGTGTTCATTCCAAAAAGGGTGCAAAGGCCCCCCGCTGCCAACCAATTAAAGGGTATTTCGTACTCTAGTACAGGGGGCTGACAGGGACGCAAAAAACCGTAAAAGGGGGGAACACACGCTACGACTTGTCCCAAAAGGGGAAAAACGCCGCGCGGACCACGGTCAGCGCCCGAAAAGGGCGGGGCTGAAACCTTTCCCCCCCCTGGTCCCCCCCCCCCCCTTTTTTTTTAAAAACCCCCCCGAACTCTCCCGAGGGGGGCGAGAGCTGACCCTCCCGGGGGGTCGGTAGTTGGCACGGAAATCCCGGGCAAAAGAGGGGGGGATTAAAAAAGTGACCTCCGCCCCCCCTAGCGGGGGGGTTCTTTTTTGTGACATTTGGGGTCCACGTGGAAAAAAGCCCGGGGGCCCCCTGGTAACAGAAAAAAAATTTTTCCACATCCTGTAAGAAAATAATTTCCAAATCTTAGTGTTTTGGGGGTGTGTGTGTGTGTTGGTGTGTGGGTGTTGCGTGTGTGGTGTGGGGTGGTGTGAATGTATAAAATTATAAAATATAATATTAAAATATAAAATATTATATATATATATTAAAATATATATATAATAATAAATTTTATATATATATTATAATATATATAAATATTTTTGGTTGTGGTGTGTTGTGTGTGTGTTTTGTAATTGTACATATCCCTAAAGTGAATATTAATAAAATGCATAAATTAGAGCCCCCCACATATACCCACCCCACAAACACACACCACACCCCCACACAAAACACACCCCAACGTGTATTGTGTGTGTAATATATATGTGTATTATTATATATATAATATATATATATTTATCTATATATTATATATAAAATAGATATGATATATATATATATTCGTGTTGTGTGTGTGTGTGTGTGTGCTATTATATAATATTATATATATCTTATTATAGATTTTATTATATTGTATATATATATATTAAATTTTATATATATAAAATTTTATTACCTTATATATATAAATATATATATTATCTATTAAAAATATATTAAAATATATTAAAATATATAAAATTTTTTATATATATGTGTGTGTGTGTGTGTGTTGTGTTTGTGTGTGTGTGTGAGTATGTGTGGGAAATATAATTTTTTTATTATAATATATATTTTTATATTATTATATATATATTTATATTTGTGGGGTGTTTGGTTGTTGGGGTGTTTTGGGGTTTTGTGTTTCCTGTGGGGGTGTGTGTGTGTGTTTCATGGGGGTGTGTGTGTGTGGGGTGTGTGTGTGTGTGTGTGGTGTGTGTGTGTTGGGGTGTGTGTGTTATAAAGCACATTTGAGCATGCAGTGGGTTTACCAACCCATTTGACTATGCCCGGGCATGACTTGGGTGACCCCTGGGGTAGTTGGTTTGGTAAACATTGTTGGGGAAATTCTCAACCCCCCCTCATTCTACGATAGCCCCCCACTACTGTATTTTACTCTACTACTCATTACACATACCCAACACACGCATAAAAACCACTACAAAACACACACACACACCCCCCCACCACCCAACACACACACACACAATATATATATTATAATATATTTTATAAATATTATATATATATATTTTTATTTTAATAAAACATACAGAGCGAAGAGGAGAGAGAGAGGAGAGACGAGAGAAGATGAGAATGAGGAATCTTACAAAGGCATTTAACCTTAAAAGAGAAAAAATGAATTTTGCATATTGCGTGTTGCAATATGCAAAGCATTGTTCCTCTTCGCGACATTAAAATTGCGGCCCTGACATGGCGACCATAATTTTCTGTCGTATTTGCCGATCACGTTGGACGCAGCTATGCAAGGCCTCATGACAGGACACTCTGGTGATTACTCTTCAGGCCATGCGATTCATTTAGGCGTTAATTACTTTCGGGGGGGGGGGGAAGCGTTGATGGCTCGAACCAATTACAGGGTGGAAAACCATCTATGCTAATACTTACGGAATTATTTAAAGTTTATTTCTGTGAAGTTAACTATTCAATAGCATTGTTTGAAGGAAATTCTCAGGAGGAGATTGATCACGCATGGGCGAGGGAATATAGAGGAAAACGCATCATTTTTACGACGTTCGAATAACAGAAGACGGGAAAGTTTTATCAGTGCTGTCGGTTATTCGCAGGGCATTTTACTTGCAATTGCCAGATGCATGGCAGCGTCATCAGCGATTCGAAAGGGCTCACAAACAGACGCGATGAAAAGACGAAGGCCTTCGTGAATTCGGTCCCAAGCCATTAACCGTCGGCAAACAAGCGATACACACCGAAGTGCCTTTTATTGTTGGAACTCCTCCGAGCTTACAACTCGACGAAATCGGCGACGAGCAAAAGTGCTGGGCCGCCTCGCGTTACAGCGCGTGAAAGAGAGAAATATAAGGGAAATAGTTGATGCAGTACCATCGGCAGAAGTGTTGTTCAAAGAGAGAGCCAGATGTAAGTATTTTTTTATGTTGTGGCGGGCGAGAGTGCAATTTCTTAAATCTTTTTAAACGACAGGAAGTTGATTCTCCACTGGTGCCACTGGTTATCCCACACACACACACACACCCACCACAATACACAACACACATATATATAATATATTATATATATATATATATATATATATATAATATATTATATACATATATATACATAATATATATGCATATATATTATATATATGTATATATATATATATATATTTGTAGATAATATATTATATATTATTATATTATATATATATATATCTATATATATACATGTATGTTGGTGTGTTGCGTATGTGCTGTTGGTCAAGGATCCTCTTCATCGTGTCGGCAATACCAACGAAAGATAAATAGATAAATAAATGCATGGTAGGACCAAAGACTATTAGACTAAAACTTCCTTTTCTATCTATAGAAAATATCTGTAAAAAGACTTACAGATCACAAAGGTAAAGTTAAAGAGATACAAAGCTTCTCATTCACCCTCCATTATTAACGAACAAAAGCCGAGCTCTGCCACGTCGCCGAGCAGGTGCCGCGATGCGGCCGGAGACTTTTTTACTCAGTTAGTGGCTAGATAACAGGGATCGGGTCGTACACGCGTGCTCTCTCCCTGCATACAACAAAGCTTTCTAAACATACCAGAGTTTGTATTAGTGGTTTTCCTTTAGTTGAATCCCCCGTTACCTGTGGGGAAAGAACAAACATCTCAAAAGGGACACAGAATAAACAAAAAATAAAACCTTTGAACATTCTCTCCATCTTATTTTTTGTTGTGCCTTCCCTTTTTAAAAAATGAGCGCTATCCATGGTACTATTATATACTCCGTTATTCTAAAAAATGGATCCTTCCTGTTCCTCGGGGAAAACAACGACCCGCGACGAGAAATAAACAGAGTATAAAAAAAGACGAAAGAGAGAGAGAGAGAGAAGAGAGAGAGAGGGGGAAGAGAGAGAGGAGAGAGAGAGAAAAAAAAAATAGATAGATAGATAGAGAGAGAGAGGAAGAGAGAGAGAGGAAAAAAAAAGAAAGAAGAAGAGAGAAGAGAAGGAAGACCGAGAGAGAGAAAGGGGAGGAGGAGAGCCGAGAGGAGAGAGAGAGAGAGAGAGAAGACCAAGGAGAGAGGGAGAGAGAGAGGGAACAAAAAAGAAAAGGTTTCGAAAGCAAGAGATGGGAAGTTTTTTTTTTTTTTTTTGGGTTTTTTCCCCCCTTTTTTTTTTTCCCCCCCCCCTTTTTTTTTTTTGGGGGGGGCCCCCCCCCCCCCCCCCCCCCCCCAAATTTCCCCTTTCCCCCCCTCCCCCCCCCCCAAAAAGGGGCCCCCCCCCTGGGGGGGCTCTCCTCTTCCCCCCTCCTCCCCCTCTCTCTCCTCTCCGTCTCTCTCTTCTCCTCCTCCCCTCATCTCTTCTCATCTCTCATCTCTCTCGCCCCAACACCCTTTCTTCTCTATCATCCTCATCATCATCTATCTATCTATCTCTATCCTCTCTATCTCTCTTCTTCCCTCTTCCTTTTTCTCTTCTCTTCTCTTGCTCTCTCTTCTTCTTCGAATCTCCCTTTTTCCTCTCCTCTCCTCCTCTTCTTTTGATCTATTCTCGTTCTCTCCAGTTCCCTCTCTCCTCCGATCTCACGACACCTCCCGTCGGGCCCACCCGGTCTCATCCTCTTTGCTCTCCATTCTCATCATCCTCTCTCTCCCTCTCATCCAGTCTCTCCACAGACTCTGTCTTGCTGCGAGCGTAATCTCATGCCATCTCCTACCTCTCTCTACTTCTCTCCATCGTCTCCTCTTCGGCTCCTCCTTTCGAATCCTATCGTCTTTCCCTCTCTCCTTCGGTACTCCTCTCTTCCTCTCTCACTCTCTCTCGTCTCATCTCGTCTACCTTTCTGCTACTGTCTAAATCAACCTACTCGCGGGGGAAAGTCTCTCGAATTCTTATCTTCCTAAAACTCCTAGTCCCTCCGTCTCCCCTCTCTCTCTCCTCTCTCTCCATCTCATCTCTCATCTCAATTTATCTCTTCTACTCTATCTCCTTCTCCCCTCCTTCTCTTCTTCCTTTTTCTCTTCCTTCTATGTCTCTCTCTATCTCTACTCTCTACTTTTATATATTTTCTTCTTGTCTTCTATAATACAATAGTTATTAATCTATCATTCTCTCCTCTCTTACTTCCTCCTCTTCCATCTACTCCCCTTCTTTTTTTCCCCTCCCCCCCCCTCTCTCTCCACCCTCCTCCTTCTCTCCTTCTCTCCTCTCCCTTTTCCCCTTCTCCTCCCTCTCTCCTTCCTTCATCACCTCTCCTTAACCAACTCCCTTTCCTCCCTTTCCCCTTCCTCTCCTCCCCCCCAGCTCCTCTTTTCCTTTCTCCGTCTCTCCTTTTCTCCTCTCTTCGTCTCTCTTCCTCTCTCTTTTCTTCCTCCTCTCTCTCTCTCCTCGTCTCTCTCTCTCCCTCCTCCCCTCTTCCTCCCCTTTTCCTCTCCCTCTCATCTTCCTCCTTTCTCCCTCTCCCTCCTCGATCCTCCCCCTTCTCTCTCATCTCTCTCTCCTCTCTCTCTCTCTTTCCTCCTCATCTCTCTCTCTCTCTCTCTCTCTTCTCTCTTTCGTCTCTCTCTCCTCTCTCCTTTCTCTCTCTCTCTCTCTCTCTTGCCTTGTGGTAGATGGGCGGCCTAATTATAAAGGACTTCTCGTGTCAAAGCCAAGTTGACTGTATATATTAGCAGTATTCTCTCTGACTGTGATGACATTTCTTGTGAATTATCGATGCTATGCCTTCTCTTCACAATTTACCTTTGTTATAACCAACCATTATAATCTATTCCCTTTTTGAAATAATATAATGTGAAATTTGTGTAAAGAATTAAA
>NW_023638935.1:0-12527 GCF_015228065.2 Penaeus monodon
AACTTCATTTCATTGCCTCCTGGCGCTTCCAGGAAAACCCCCGCTAGCGGGGAAAAATAAATGGTACTTGATAAAACCCTGGGGGAAGGAAACGAAAACCCCCGCTCAAATTGCCAAAAAAATCGGGAAAATCCAGATCCCCAAATGTCCTTGTGGGACGGCCTGTCATATGTTGGGCAAGAAGAAAAAAAAATAATAAAAAGGGGGGGCCAACGCGTACTTACAATTTTTTTTTTTCAATTCTTGTAGCAGTCAGCATTTTCTGGGGGGGGGTGTGTTGGTGTTGCGTCCCCCAAAGGGGGGAACGCCCCCCCGCTGCCCCCAGATTACGGGAAAAAAACCCTATTATAATGTTTTTGCAGGAGTAGTGATACTGGTATAACGGCGTGACTTAATAGAGTTAACACACAGTATGGGTCAACCTGCCCGTTGGGGGGAGGGCTAGGCCAACCTTACCACGTCGGGTATGTCACAAGAAGGGGGGTAAAGCGAGATCAGAAAACCTCTCATCTACCCCTCACTGATGTAGTGTGCGTGTGGTTGTGTTGTGTGTTTGTGTGTGTGTGGTGTGTGTGTATAGATTGGGGATAATTCTATTTTGTTACAGGATGGGGGTAATTCTTTTTCTTTACCAGTGGCCCCGGGGGCTGTTTTCCACTGGACCAAATGTCCCAAATAGAACCAACCCCTCACGAGGGCGGGGTCCATTTTTATCTGACCTCTTTTTGACCGGGTTCGTCTAACTACCACCGGCGCAAAGGGTCGCCCTCCCCCCCTCCGGGGTTCTGACCCGGACCTCCCCCGGGCCCAATACCTGTATAACAAAACATGTCGTGTTTTCTTATCTGCTGGCGTCACTCTCGAAATAAAGATAAAGGCCGTTAGCAGTATAAAAAACCCCCTCTTTTCCCCAAATTGTACTAATATAACCTTTTACAATCTGGGGGGGAGGGTGGCTGCGTCCTTCCGGCCGGCACATGAACGAAAAATTTTCGGAAAGAAAATCCCCCGGGGGGACCGCTTAAAGACATGGCTAAGAAAAACATTTTTAAAAACCCTTTTTGGGGGGCCCCCTTTTCTTATTTTTTTTTTCCCTTCCTTCTTCCCATACATTTTTTTAACCCTTTTTTTTTTTGGGGTTAAAAGGTGCAAAGGAAGCAAATGGCACGTTCTCCACTTTTCTTCCACCTCAGATCAGTTTTCGTGCGATCGGTAGTGATAAAAAAAACTAAATCTGTTTAGTTAAAGTTTAATTTTTTTCTCTCATTTTAGAGTTATATTTTTCTCGGGCAACGTTTAAAAGCGTTTTATTTTATTTTATCCGATACCATTTTTTTTATCTCGTTCCAACCCTCGCCCCCGACCTGACCGCCCCTTTTCTTTTTTTTGGGCGGTCCTTTGGTTTAAAAAAGGTTTATTTTCCTGTCTTGATCTACCCTTTTCTTTTTTCCCGGTGGGTGGCGCGTGGGTGGGGTCAAATGACCCTTGGTTTTCCCCCTGTATTTGGTTGTTATTTTTGTTGACCCCTTGGGGAATTAAAAAAGCTCGTTCTTTTTTTTGGTGCATTTTTCTATCGGCGCTAGAAAAAAGTATGTAACGGAAATTCTTAAAAATTCTTTTTTTGAATATCGTAGGATCTTCCCTCTATCATGTGCACAAAATTGCCCGATATTGCCCCGGGGTTGCGAAAACCCCTAATAGATCTGCGCCCCTGTTCGAAAGTAGGGCAAAAAACCGAAGTTTATTCGTTCGGGATTCCCCCATTTGGGTTCTTTTGACCCGCGGTTAGCCGGTTTTTAAATTAGGAACTAGGGTTAAGCTAGATGATTATTCCTTATTAATCACACCTTTCTCACCCTCCCAAGTCGCTTGCGTTTTTGGGTCCCCCCAGCGTTTGTGTGATTCGTGAATTATTATCCTTCGGGAATTTTGCGAGCGCCCATTAAGATCCCAAAAAGGAGGGGGGGTTATTTTTGCCCTGCTCGTCGCTTCGTCATATAGGGCTTTTGGGGTTGGACCCCCCCCTTTTTTTTAGTTTTTTGAAGTCTGACGTGCAAAAGCTAGACATGTCCTCGGCGTTCAGATTTCTCCCCGGAAATTTGCTTGAAAAAAAAAATTGGGCGAATATTTTTTCATGTCACCTTTTCTTTCAGCGTCTTCTGTCGCATATATTATATGTTGTTAAATGTGGTATTGAAAAAATCTTAATGCTACATTGCTAATTTCTTCAGTTTTGTTATAGTGAAACTTTTAATATTGTTTTTTGTGTTCATTCTCTGTGTGGGTCACTCGCCTTTCCTCTCATTAAACGCTAGCTGTCACTCACACATGGCTACACAAACACCTTCACCACTCCCAGGCGGACAAAAGACACTGCCCCTTTTTTTCTTTTAAAAAGGCGGGTTTTGGGGTTTTATGCCGGCGTAAAGATTTATTTGTATCTTTACCCCAAATTTTTTGTCCTCGTGCGATGGTTCGTACTAAAGTCCCAGTTCCTATTTTTTATCTGTGGGACATATGGTTAATAGATTTCGGGTCGGTGTCGTTCCCTTATCTATTCTCATATCTATCAAGAGGGGTTGGTAGTTCAAATAGGTCTATGCGGCCCGCTACTGACATCCCCCTCTTCATTTTCTTCTTTCCCTTTGTGAAAAAAAAACCCCAAAAAAAAAAAAAAGACGAAATAAGTTAAAAAAAACCCAAAATTAAACCTAAATTTTATGATAAAACCGGGTAGGGGTTAACTACCACCCCCTTCTCTGTGCCCTTTTTTTCTCTTACTCTGCCCCACTGTATGACTGGTTTCCCCGCTTTATATTGCAGTCGGACCGACACGGCCCGAAAAGGGCCCTTTAAAAGCTTGAAAGGGCTCATCCCAAGATCGCCATAGCCCCACGGCCCGGGTTTTCGCCCGAAAAGGGTTTTAAGCCCGCCCTGTAGTGGACGGGCGTTGCCTGCCAGACCCCCGTAATCCGCGAAAAGCACCTTTTCCGCAAATACCAGTCCCCCAGATGCTGTCCCGGCGGGCCCTCAGATCGGGGAACTCCCGGAGCTCGTAGCGCAGATATCAGACCCCGAGATTTCCGCCCCTGCCCCGCCCCCGTAGATCCGGGCGTTGGACGCGAGAAGGACCGGACAGATCTGTGGGACTGTGGGGGGGAGGTCCGCCGAGTTAGGGCCCGGGCCCGGGGCTCGAGGGGGGTAGGGAAAAGAATCCCAAAGTAAGGGGACCTGTGCGGACTTTCGAGGACTTTTTAACTGGAAAGGGCAGATTTCACCAAGGCCCCGGAGGATGCGAAAGACGGGACGGCAGCCCGAAAAAGGGCCCCGGAAAACGCACGAGAACGAACGACCGCCCGTTAGGTCACCCTTGAAGGCGCCTCGAGGGGGGAGGCCGAGTGGTGCCGGCAATATAAGATGTGGTTTTTCTATTTCTGTTACAGGGTGTGGATAATTCTATTTCGTTACCAGTGGACCCGTGGCTGTTTTCCACGTGGTCCAAATGTCCCCAAAAAAGAAAACCCCCCTCGGAGGGGGGGAGGCACTTTTATATCTGACCTCGTTTGCCGGAGTTCGTGCTAAGCTCCCCCCCGGCCCCAAGGTAGGGTCGCCTCCCCCCGGGGGCTGCCGTCCTCCGCCGGCCCAAAAACCTGTATAAATAAACATGTCGTGGTTTTTATACTGGGGTGTATCAACTTTCAAATAAAGAGTCAAGCCGAAAACCTATCATACCCCTGCAATCCCCAATTAATTGGGTTTCTATACCCGTTATAGTTTTGTGTGGTGTTGTGTGTTTCGTGTACATGTTGTGTGTTCGTGTGGGGTATTGTGTTGTGTGTGTGTGTTGTTGTGTGTGTGTGTGTGTGGGGTGTGTTGCGTGTGTGTGTTTTTGGGTGTGAACGGTGAGATATTGAAGAGTACACACACACACACACACAAACACACACAAACACACAAATGCGTTATATGTGTGTGGTGGTTTGTGGGGTGTTTGTGTGTGTGTGTGTGTAATTCTATGTGTCAACTGAGGAAATCAGAGAAAAAAAGAGGGGAGGGGGGGGATACGGGGTATTTAAAAAGGAAAAAAAATCAATTCTGCTCGTGCTTTTTGATCTTTTTTTTCCATAATTGCATGGCAATTAATAAAGAAACTGTCGAAAAATTCTTTCTCAACATTAAAAAAAGTAAAATGTGTAAAAGAAAAGGTGTAATATCGCTGTTTTTATTAAACCGCGAAACTAATTTGCTTGACAGAAGTTTTCACGAAAGCAAAATAATGAACTGGCACTTGGAAATAAAATATTAACAAGGACTTTTCTGCAGTCTTTGGGACGTGGTGTGTTTTCCGTGTTATAACACATAAAAGCATTATACACTATCGAAAAAGCAAAAATATTTATAATAAATATATATATTATATAATATATTATATTTTTTTAAAAATAATTATTAATAAATTAAAATATACTATATTTCTTCTTCTTTTTTAAAGGTAGGTTCATTCTGAGCCGCCGTGGTCACGAGCATGAAATTAATTTTAGTTTTTCATGTTTTGTCTCTTGGGGTGAGTACGTGTAGGGTCCCCCCTTTCCTTTCCCCGGAGATGCCGGGGGTACCTTTTTGGGAAATTTTTCCTCTATTTATCCGGGCTTGGGGGTCAGCCTTGCTTGGGGTAGCTTGGCCACCCAAGTGGGGGGGGGGGGAGGTAGGTCAATCGGGTGAAGTTTCCCTTTCCCAAGGGAAACGCAGCTCGGGGACTCGAAACCCTCGAATTCAAATTGCCGTCGTGACATCTTTTCCGACCTCCCAACCATTCGGCCACCGCGGCCTTGCCAAACTGGGGTTCCTGATTTTTTTCTTTCAATTTAAGCGGGGGTTTTTCCCTTTCCTTCCGCCCGGTGTTTTTTTTGATCCCATCTCTTTTACCCGGCACTGCTTGACTGGCTTCCCCCCCATGGCTGGCACAAACAGGTAAGGTTCCTTGCCCAAGGGAAACACGCGCCGGCCGGGGACTCGAACCCCCGAACTGGGTTGCCGCGTGAGTTTGAGTTTCGACGCTCTAACCATTCGGCCACCGGGCCCAATATCATATAAAATACATATATATATATATAATATATATTATATAAATTATTTATTATTTATTATATATATATATATGTTGGGTGTGTGTTGTGGTGTGGTGTGTGTGTGTTGTGTCTGTTGTGTGTTTGTTTTTATGTATATGTTATATATATTATTATATTTATATTATATATTTTTTTTTTTTTTTTTTTTTTTTTTTTTTTTTTTTTTTTTTTTTTTTTTTTTTTTCCCTTTTTTCCTTTAGGTCTCCTTGGGATTTTACATGTCCATTCGAACTTCAAAAATCAAAAATTAGAAGGGAGGAACAAAAACAAGAGCGCAATTTTTGCATCGAGGATGGGGCCCCAATATTTGTTTTGTGCTACCTAATATATGATGTTTTTTATTTTGTTAAAAACTTCATAAAAATATGTATTGCAAAAAATCATGCTATATCTCAGTATTGTATTATTCTGCATTTTGAGCCATTATGAAGTAAGCTGTCCCCTCAGCGTTATTTGCAATATTTGTTTGCCTCTCACTGGGTCCCAAACCCCAAAACAGGGGCCCCCCCCGTTAATATTTTGCGTTAAAAAAAACTTAAAATTTACAAAAAAAAAAAAAAAAAAAAAAAAAAAAAAAAAAAAAAAAAAAAAAAAAAAACCCCCCCCCCCCCCCCCCCCCCCCCCCCCCCCTTCCCTTTTTCCCCGGGGGCCAAAATTTTCCCAAAAAATTAAAAAGAAAAAAATTTTTTTAAAAAGATATTTTTTTTTTTAAAAAAAATTTAAAAAAAAAAGGTTTTAAATATTTTTTTTACCCCCCCCTTTTTTTTTTTTCCCCCCAACTTTTTTTTTTCAATTATTTTTCCTTTTGGGGCCAAAGGGGGTTTTTTTTGGAAAAAAAATTAAAAACCTTTAAAAAAAAAAAAAAAAATGAAAGTAACCCCTGTCCCCTCACGTTTTTTTTCAATATTTGTTTGCCTCTCACTGAGGTCACCATACAGGCACGTAATATTTTGCAGTGGAGAAAACAATTTTACAACTTCTGGCCGCCATTTCAAAATAAGTGACGTGATATATGATAAATTTACGTAAATATGTACATACTCACTTACATATATACTGTATTTATCCATTTTCTGTCTACAAATGGGGGGTTGGGCGTATTTCTATATAATTTAATATCAACTACGCCACACCACATTAGTGACAGAAAAATGGAATATCATTATTTAGAAAGTGAGTATTAATATTTACGTAAATTTACATATATCCGTCATTATTTTGAAATGGCGGCCAAAAGTTGTAAATTTTTTCTCCCGGGCAAATTTCTGCCTTATGGTGACCTCATAAGGCAAAAAAATATTGCAAATAACGCTGAGGGGACAGCTTACTTCATAATGGCTCAAAATGCAGAATAATACAATACTGAGATATATAGCATGATTTTTTGCAATACATATTTTTATGAAGTTATTAACAAAATAAAAACATATTTTTGGGTTCACAAACAATATTGTGTGCCTACCTCAAATGAATTTGCGCTTGCTGTTTGTTCCCGCTTCTAAACTATTGTTTTTTAATTGTTCAATGGTCATTGTAAACTTCTCCCTAAAAGGGGACCTAAAGGGGGAAAAAGGGGAAAAAAAAAAAAAAAAAAAAAAAAAAAAAAAAAAAAAAAAAAAAAAAAATATTTTAATTATATATATTTTATATATATAACATTAATAAAACACACCACACCCCAGACACCACAACACCACCCCACACACACAAAACACAAAATTTTTTATAAAAATTTATATATATATATTTAAAAAAATTTTTTTATTATATTATATTATATATATATATGTTTTAAAAAGTTAAAAAAGGGCCCGGGGCCAAGGGTTGAGGTGGATCACCCCGCGGCTTTTTTTTCAGGGTTCTCAGGGCCCCGGCCCTTTTGGGGGGGTTATCATTGCCTGAAAGGGGACCCCCCCCAAAAAAGGGTTTAACCACCACCCAACCCACCCAAAAACCAAAAATTTTTTTAAAAATTTAAAAAAAAAATTTTTTTTTTTTTAAAAAAAAAAAAAAAAAAAAAGGGGGGTTTTTTTTTTTTTTTTTTTTTTTTTTTTTTTTTTTTTTTTTTTGTTTTTCCCTGGCCCCAAGGGAACCCTTACCCCCCGATTGGGGGCCCCCCCTTGCCCAAGGGCCCTGGTGGGCCAACCAGCTCAAGTCATGGCGGGGTAAATAGAGAGGGTGACTCGATAAACACCGGGCGGAAGGAAAGGGAAAACCACCCTCTAAAATTGCAAAGAGAAAATCAGGGGGAAGCCCAGATTGTCAAGCCCGGTGGCCAAGGGTTTAGAGCGTCGACTTAAAGACTGTCACGCGGCAATTTTGAATTCGAGGTTCGAGTCCCCACCGCTGCTTTCCCTTGGGCAAGGAACTTCCCTCGTTCCCTACTACCCCACGGGGTGGCCAAAGCTGCCCAAAGTCAGTGCTACCAACCCGGGAAAAAATAGAAGAATAATTCCCAAAAAGGTACCCCGGGCCTCTCCGGGGAAAGGAACTGGGACCCTCCACGTACTAAATCCAAGAGCACCCACAACATGAAACTACAAATTAAGTTCATCTGTGACCAGGCGGCTCAGACATGACAAACCGTTAAAAGAAAAGAATATATTATATATATATAATAATATATATATTATATATATATATAATATTTTTTAATATATATATATTATATATATAATTTATTTTTCTTTTAATTCGATAGTTATCATGTTTTTTGGTTTTATACACTTAAAACCCCCCCCGCCCAAAACGGCCAAATCCTTTTTAATTTTTTTTTCCAATCCCCGTTTCTTATTTTGCTTTCGTGAAAACTTCTGTCAAGCAAATTAGTCTTTCGTCTGGTTATATAGAACAGCGATATTACACCTTTCTTTTTATCAGCATTTTTACTTTTTTTTAATGCTTGAGCAAAGCATATTTCGACAGTTTCTTTATATAATTTGCCATGCATATTATGGAAAGAAAGATCTAAAGCACGAGCAGAATTTGCATATTTTTTCCTACTAGATACGCCGTATCCCCCCCCCTCCCCCTCTTTTCTTTCTCTGTATTTCTCTCATGTTGACACATACGTATATTAACCCCCCCAACACACACCCCACACCCACACACTATACACGCTTTTGTGTTTTTGGTGTG
Organism: Penaeus monodon; assembly: GCF_015228065.2. Classification (NCBI taxonomy): domain Eukaryota; kingdom Metazoa; phylum Arthropoda; class Malacostraca; order Decapoda; family Penaeidae; genus Penaeus; species Penaeus monodon. The sequence goes on from NW_023638935.1 coordinate 8,268, forward strand.
TTTTGTGTGTGTGTTGTTTTTATCTCCTAAATATCTCACTCGTTCACCACAAACACACCCCACACCACGCACACACACCCCACAACACCACACCACCACAACCACACACACACCCCATATGCCACGAACCCCAACATGTACACGAACACCACACACCACACCACACTAAAAAGGGGTAAGAACCCAATTTCTTGGATTGGGGCGGGGGTATTGATCTGGTATTGGGGCTTGACTCTTTTTTTCTGAAAGTTTTACCACGCAGTATAAAAAACCCGACATTTTTTGTTTACGGGGAAATTGGGCCGCGGGGAGGTCACGGTCACCCCCCGAGGGGGTGAGGGCGGGACCTTAGGCTGGGGTGTGCTTTACGAACTCTGGGTCAACCGAGGTCAATTAAAAATGTTACCCCCCCCCCTCGCTACGGGGTTTTTTATTTGGGCCATTTGGATCCCGTGGAAAAACAGCCCGGGGGGGGGGGTCCACTGGTACAAAAAATAAATTTACCCACATCCTGAAACGAATAGAATTATCCACATTTTAAATTGCTCGGCCACCAAATCCCCTCGCCTCGACGGGCCTTGGGTGCCTCTTGGCTTGTCGTCTCGTTCTCGTGCGTTGTCCTGGTGCCTTTTTTCGTGGCTGCTCGTCCCTGTCCGTCGTCACCTCCGGGGTCCTTGGTGTAATCTGTCCTTCTCGTGTTCACCGTCCTCGAAAGTCTCGCACGGTCCTCCTTGCTTCGGATTCGTCCGACCTCCTGGTAGTCCGGGCCCGGCCCAACCGGCGCACCCTCGTCCACCACGCCCTCACAGTCTCGTCCGGTCCTTCTCGCGTCCACTTTTTCCCATCTCGGCGTCGGGGCAGGGGCGGCTCTGGGGCTGCTTATCTGCCTCCGAGCCCTGGATTGCCGGATCTCAGGCGTCCGCCAGCCAGCATTCGGGCGATTACTTGCGGAAAAAGGGGGGTTTTCCTGGATCTACGGGAGTCTCCGGCACGCCCGTCCACTCCCCGGGACGGTTTAAAACCTTTTCTGACAAAAACGGGTTCCGTGGGTATGGCGTCTTCGATGACCCTTCTCGCGCATTCAAAGGGGGTCCTCCTTCGGTGCCCGTGTCGGTCCGACTGCAATATAAGTGGGGGAACCGATCATACCGAAAGGGCCAGAGAAAAGGGAAAAAAAAAGGGAACAGAGAAATGGGGTGGTAGTAACACTCCGGTTATTCTAACAAATTTACGGTTTTTTTAATTTGGTTTTTAACTTATTTCGTCTTTTTTTTTTTTTGTGTTTTATTTCCCAAAGGGGAAAAAGAAAAAAAAGAGGGAGATTCATGGGGGGGCCCTAGACCCATTTGAACTACAACCCCCTCTCTGATAAATAAATAGATAAGGGGAAACTCGGGGATCCGCGAAGATCTATTTTAACCTATCGTCACACAGATAAAAAAGATGAACTTTACTTTATGTAAAACCACTCGTCCCCCCGGACAAAAATTGCGGGGTAAAAAGTACTAAAAAATCTTTACCCGGCACTAAACAGCAACCACCTTATTAATGAAAAAGGGTCAGTGTCTTTTGTCCGCTTTTTGAGTGAGGGAAGGGGTGTGTGTATGCTTGTGAGTGACAGCTAGCGTTAAAGAGAGGGAAAGGGGGGAGTGACCCACACAGGAAAAGAATCCAAACACGAATATTAAAGGGCCTATAACAAAACGAAGTAAAAAAGCATGCTAGCTATTTTGATTATTTCCTACCCCATTGAATTAACATTAAGAATTGCGACAGAATGTCGCATGAAAGAATGGTGACATGAAAAAATATTCGCCAATTTTTTATCAAGCAAATCTTCTCGGGGTCAGAAACTGAACTGCCGAGGGACTTCTAGTTTTCACGTCAGACTTCAATAAAACTCAAAAACGGGGGACCTATACCCAAATCCGTAATGACTGAAGCGACTTTAGCCAGGCATTAATAAACCCTGCTCTCTTCTGCTATCTGTATGGGCGCTCCAAATTCCCGAAAATATAAATTCACGAATCACACAAAAGCTTGGGGACCCAAAAATGCGCGACTTTTGGGGGGGGTGAGAAAGGTGTGATTATAACGAATAATCATTCAGCTTAACCCTGCCTACATTATTAACGGAAAAACCGCGGGGCACACTACTCAAAGGGGCCGAAAGAATAACTTCGTTATTGCACCTTTTCGAACGACGGGGCGCGGGGTCTATTCTTTAGCAAACCCCCCGGGATATCGGGGAATTCCTTTCACCTAGATATAGGGGAAAATCCACGCTAATTCAAACAATTAATTTTTAAAAATTTCCGTTCATACTTCGTTTTACCCGATGAACGTGTCACCCAAAAAACAATTACGATCTATGGTTAATTCCAGGGGTCAACAAAAAAAAAACCAAAGGGTAAACCCCGGGGCATTTTACCCCCCACGCCGCCACCGACCGGGAAAAAGAAAGTGGTCAGTCAAAAAGGAAAAAAACCTTTTCTATCCAAAGTCCGCAAAAAAAAGAAAAGGGCGGGCGGTCGGGGGCGAGGGGTTGGAAAGAATAAAAAAATGGTATTCGTGATAAAATAAATCACGAAAGCTTTAAATTCTTTCAATGAAACAATATAAATCTCTAAAACGGAAAAAAATTAATTCTTTAAATAAAAACATATTCATGTTTTTTTTTTTCAATACTCGACGCACGAAACGATCTGAGGTGGAAGAATAGTGGAGAACGTGCCTTTGCTGTCCTTAGCACCCTTTTAAAACCCCAAAAAAAAACAAAGGGTTAAAACTTATGGGGAAAGGGGGAAAAAAATTAAGAAAGGGGGCCCCCCCGTGTACTTACTTTTTTTTCTTACCGTCTTGAGGGGGTCGGCGGATTTTCTTCGAAGATTTTCGTTCATGCTGCAAACCGGGGGACGCAGCGCCACCCCGCCCCCAGATTTTAAAAGGGCTCTCATCCCTTGTAAGGGGGAACAGGGGTATTATTTTCTAACGGCTTGACTCTTTTTTTCTGAATTTACGCCACCAGTATAAACAGACATTTTTAGTTATCATTTTTTGGCCGCCGAGGTCACGGCAGACCCCCGGAGGGAGGCGAGGGCTGACCTTTGCGCGGTGTAGCTTAGCACAAATCTCGGTCAACAGGTCAGATTAAAAGTGACCTCCGCCCTCGCTACGGGTGGTTCTTTTTTGGGACTTTGGTCCACTGGGAAAAAACCACGTGGGCCCTGGTAACAGAAATGAATTTCCACTCCTGTACAGAAAAGAATTTCCACTCTTAACACACACCACCCCAACACACACCACCACAATGCACACCACACTCCACTCATGAGGGCTAGATGACGGGTTATCTGATCTCGCTTTACCCTTCAGTTTTGACCATACCGACTGGTAAGGGTTTCCTAGCCCTCCCCCCAAGGGCAGGTTTTCCCATACTGGTGTTAACTCTATTAAGTCCCCGTTTACCATTTCCTACCCCCAAAACATTATAATAGGGGTTTTTACCCGTTATTCTGGGGGCACGGGGGGCGTTCATCCTTGTGGGACGCAACCCAACACCCACCCCCCAGAAAAACCGCTCGACTGCTACAAGACTTCAAAAAAAAAAAAATTGTAAGTAGCGTTTGGGCCCCCTTTTTTTATTTTTTTTCCTTTTCTTTTCGCCCCCTACTAACAGTGCCCGTCCTACAAAGGGCTTGGCGATCATGGGTTTCCATGATTTTCTTGGCATTTAAGCGGGGGTTTGCCGTTCCTTCCCCCCAGGTTTTATCAAGCCTCTCTTTTCCCCTACCTTTACCTGGATACGCAGGAGGCAAACGGTGGTTTCCTTGCCCAAGGGAAAAAAGCCCCTGACTCGACCCCCGACTCAAATTTCCGTCGTGACAGTCTTGATCCGATGGTGCAAACTTGGGGGGAAAAAGTGCTAAAAGACCGCAAACCACGTGACCCAAACGGAAGGTTTTGTTGGTGCCCGTGCTCCGGGGTCCCCCGTCCTTACACCCCCAACCTCTTGCTCATAAATCCGCAGTCAGTGACATGAAATATGAGTATAAATTTTTCTTGTACAAAAATTTAAATAATTCCTCTACCGAGTGCCAAGTACGGCTGTGATAACCTTAGAGTTGAGTGCCCCGTTGTCCCCAGCGCTTTTTATATCACCTTCACGAGGCGGGCGAGCCGGGGGGGCAGGCGCTGTGGCACCCCCACTGAGGGGGAAGACTAGGTGGATAACTGTCCCCCCCTCCCGCGGGTGAAAAA
>NW_023638936.1:0-2500 GCF_015228065.2 Penaeus monodon
TCTTCTTCTCTTCTTCTTCTTCTTCTTCTTCTTCCTTCTCTTTTTTTTCTTCTTCTTCTTCTTCTTCCCCTTAGAGAGAGCAACTGATCCACAAGACAATTCATTTCAGGAAGATAATTCGTCCGATTTTTCCTCCTCCTGATGTTCCCTTTTCTTCCCTGACGCTGACATATCTATTCGCTTTGTGTTTCTCGGATCATTATTTCCCGCCTTTTTTTATATTTTTCTTGTTCTTATCGCGGTTGGAAACTTATATCGGCAGGAACGAAGATGGTTATGCCTTATTGTATTTGTTTTTCTTTGTATGCATTGTCTCTTTCTCTGTGGTGTGTGTGTGTGTTTGTGTGCGCACACACACACCCCCAACACACACACACACAAACACACACACACACACACACAAAACCACACACCCCAACACAACACACAACACACACACACCACAACACACACACACCCCCACACACAATAATATATATATAATATTTTATATAATATATATATATATATAATAAAATATATATATATATATATATATACTTTGGTTGTTTTGTGTGTGTGTTGTGTGTGTGGGGTGTGTGTGTGTGTGTGGTGTGTGTGTGTGTGTGTGTGGTGTGTGTGTATATGTGTGTGTATATATATATATATATATATTACTATATATATATATATATAAATATAATATTATATATAAAATATGCATATAAAAAATACATATATCATTATATTTTATATATATATAATATATATATATAATATATATTTATATATATATATATATTATTATATATATATATTATAATATTAATCTATATTATACGGGGGGGCGTTCATCAAGATTTCCCTAGCCCCATTCCCAGGGGACCTACGGGAAATGAAAGTTGAATTATTAGTCCAACCAAGAGTGACACCTTTTCCCTCCCATCGTTTATACAGCGGTGAACTTGCTTGCAAAATTTCCCGCAGGTTGCGTTTGAAGCCATGAAGTGACTTCAGAAATGAGTCTCATCATCTTGGAACTATTTCTCCTTCAAAAATAACTTCACAGACGGAAAGATGGTGCAAGGTCAGGAGAATATGGAGGATGGTGAAGGATGTCGTAGCCACAGGAACAGGCTTCCATCTGGGCAGTGTTGGGGAAATTGTGAACAGGAGCATTGTCTTGTAAAGACAGACACTCCGATCGACATTCCATGCCTCATCATTTTGATAGACTCCCACAGTAACAGTGAAGCGTAGAAAACTCCAGTAGTTGTAGTACCTTTTGCCAAGAAATACATCATCATTACTCCATGCTGGTCCCAAAGATAGTGAGTAAGACCTTGCCTGCCGAGGGTGTGACACGTGCCTTTTTGAGGAATAGTGAGTCAAAGTAGTTTCTACATCATAGTAATGGACGCAACTTTCCTCCTGGTTAATGGTTTTCTTGGCACACGGCTAAAAGAGCCTGGGAAGAATGGACTCGTTCCTGCTTCTGGAAAGGTGTGAGTAGCCTGGGTACTATCGAGCCTATAATTTGCATATGCAGATGGACCAGACTCAACACTAATCTTGACACCTTGGACTAGCTGACGAATAGTAATACGGCGATTTTCCAAATTGGCAGTCTCCACTTGAAGGATGGTTTCCTCCTCAGTGGCAAACTGGGGTCGCCCTGGGATAAGATCCGTTTACACAGATCTCCGACCACACCTGAACTGGCGATGCCAACGTCATATGACGGGGCATCCTCCACATAAGTTGCTTTCAATTCATCGAAGGTCTTTTGCGGTGTGCGGCCATTCAAGTATGAAGACCTGAACACTGTTCGATACTGTACTGGTTCACAGAAAACATGTTTTAAGTTAAGGACTGGAAATCAACACATGGCCTATAGAGATGTGTATCATAAGGCATGTAAAATTTCTGCCTCCAAAGATAAACAGAAGTAGGTCAGGGGAAATCTTTAATGAGCGCCCCTTGTAAGTATATATATGTGTGTGTGTGAGTGTGTGTGGTGTGTGTGTGTGTGGTGTGTGTGTGTGTGTGTGTGTGTGTGTTATGTGTGTGTACATTATATATCTTATTTAATAATTTATTTGTTTATCTATATACATCTATTAAATGTCCATCTGTCTCTATTTATTTACTCATGTGAATATCTCTGATTCTGTTTGTCTGCCTCTCTCTCTCTCTCTCTCATCTCTCTCTCTCTCTCTCTTCTCTCTCTCTCTCTCTCTCTCTCTCTCGTCCCTCTCCCTCTCTCTGACTCTCGTTTTCCTAGAAATACTGTTACAAACACACATTAGTCCATTACTGCTAGTGAAACACATCGTCGCGCAAAAGATTTCAATAATGATAAGAAGCTCCAATGGCCAAAGCCGTTCACGCAACAGGAACAGCCAGTTATTACGCTACATCGATCGGGGCAATTGCACGTCGCCCCAGTTCCAGGATTCTGGGACATGCACAATGCACGGGCGCGGGGGGGGGGGGGTCTGTTCACTTCTGGACTGAGTGA
>NW_023638936.1:7500-10000 GCF_015228065.2 Penaeus monodon
TATATATATATATATATATATATATATATATATATATATATATATATATATGTACCACCACCCTAACCTGACCGCTCGGGGTTTTGGGTTGAAGGAAACCCCAATTCTGACTTACCTAATAGTAATGTGAGTAGCATGAGTTAACGGTCTTAGGGTTTATGTGGATTGAATTTATTCCTTTCCTGAGTGTGCTAAGATACAGCGAACATAAAAACAGTTTCAACCAATTTCTTTTATTCTATAATATTGCGATAGGTTCAATGATATCAATAACAAATATTAGAAATATGACTGGGATATTCTTTTACTAAATCAGTTTAAGTCTACGCTTTACTTTAACTTTAATCCTTCGCTTTGCCTATTTGTTGTAAATCAATAATCGTCATAAAGATAGATATAATAAAGCAAAAGTGAAACGGGATCGACATGCTTACCCCCCCTCCCCTACTCCCAGATATTTTCCGTTAATGCCTTGTAGGACAAGTGATCGCCTTGCGTTCCGATGGAAAATACGGAATACTTTTGTGCGCTACAAAGAATACGCTCGAACGGAACGGTCTGTAGCGCTACAGTGACGTTCAAATGTAAACATTGACCCACACGAGCTCTTTGTGTTTTAAATTTTGTGTTTAAACGATGGCATTTTTTTATGCTAGTATTTATAAACAGTCATATTTTTATCTTTATATACCATATTTACCATTAATAGTCCAGCAGGTAGGATTACAAGGTAGGAATCATGCTCTCATGTTTCTTCACATTTAATATCCTTTGCTTTGGTGAAAATGTAGTCAAATGCCAGTCAAAAAGTACCCGTCGGGTTTCAGTTGATTTTAAAATTCTATATTGCAGAATCCATACCACAAAATATTTCTTGGCATTCAACAATAACTGTTTGTAAACAATGTATGCGTCCTCTGCTAGGCGCACTACCTCTCGGGACCGTAGCGTTTGTGCCCCAAACAAAAAATAAGTGGCCAACGGAACGCAGGGCAGTCCTTCACTTCTTTCACGATTTTCCTTTCCTACACTTTTCCTTGTTCTATTGTTCCGTTCCTACACTTTCCCTTGATATATTGTTCCTTACCCAATCATTCCTTGACATAATCGGACTTGTCTCCCTTTGTCAAATTCTGTTCTATCCATGCCAAAGGGAGAAAAGGAAATGTAATTAACGATGTTGTTTCTAAAACTAAATTTTACTATACTGACATTCCTTTAAAATATAAATGCGTAATAAACAGTTTGATGTGGTTTTGGCAGCCATACATGGTCCAGTATCTTTGCAATTGTATACAATGCATCTTTCAAATGTCGAATATCTATCTTTCCCCATATATGTACATAAATAAATGTGCGTTGTGTGTGTGATGTGTGTGGTGTGTGTGTGTGTGTATGTATGTGTGTCGTGTGTGGTGTGTGTGTGTGTGTGTGTGTGCGTGTGCGTGGTGCGTGGAGCGTGTGCGTGTGCGTGTGCGTGTGCGTGTGCGTGTGCGTGTGTGTGTGTGTGTGTGTGTGTGTAAATCGATCGATTCCACTGCAGGGGCTAGGGCCCCTCTTAATTCATTATTGAGAGGTTGTTTGGCAGTTCCCCCTTACCTAATTGGATGCCCTTCCTAATCAACCGCGCTTTGACCATTCAAGGTGATATGGAGTCATTAATCGGGGCACAGTCAATTTTTGCAACTGCAGCAGCGGGAATTGAATTAGGCCACGAGGGTCGCAGACCAGTGCTCTAACCATTGGACCAATGCAGCCCATTATATATATATATATATATATATATATATATATATATATATTTTATATATATATATATATTATTGTGTGTGTGTGTGTGTGTGTGTGTGTTGTGTGTGTGCGTGTGTGTGATATATATATATATATAATATATATATATATATATATATAATATATATATATATAATATATGTATATATATATATATATATAATATATATAATATATATAATATATATATATATATATATATACATATATATATATATATACATATATTATATATATATATATATATATTATTTATACATATATCTGATATATATACATTTTATATATGAGCTATATAATCTGAGTGTGTTTGTGTTTAAGCGTAAAACTCACTCCACCACGAGCGCGCGCGCGGCATTCCTGGCGTCGGAGTCCTTCAGATCCCCCAAAAGGGAAGCCGATCGCGTCCGTCACTGCCTCCCTTTGTCCTCGTCTTCTCTTTTCATTCTAATTCAGTGGGTTTATGAGGGGAAACGCTCTAACGCAATTGCGTTCTTGTGAAGGATTTGTCTTCTGTGTATTTCTATTTCTTTTTTTTCCTTCCTTTATAATTATTGTGTGTGTGTGTGTGGAGGATTTCCCATTGTATATGTGTGTGTGTGTGTGTGTGTGTGTGTGTGTGTGTGTGTGTGTGTGTGTGTGTCTAGTATTTATACATATTTCACTTCTTGTTTTTTTCTTTCCTCCAAGATTTGTCATATTTATTGAT
>NW_023638937.1:0-7500 GCF_015228065.2 Penaeus monodon
TAGGAACTGCATTAGAAAAGGGCATTAGAAAAGGGCATTAGGCTATTCTACAATAATCAATCTCAAATATGTTAAGTCGGCGATAACGTCAAAAAGTTGCTTTGCAATGAGGCGCTGTCCTCAATGATCTTATCGTGAATTTTAGTATCAACATCCTTATTCCCAAGTGCTGTGCGAGTACTCCCCAGAAGTGCGAGTGATAGGAGATGGGTGACTGAGTCAGCATTAAGCTTATCTCCAATGCCAAGAGATTTCGTGATCATCAGGTCCTAGAATTTCCCACTTTGCCTTGACGCCTGCGAAACTACATTCACTCTATTATATCTTCTCGCATACCATGAACAACAAGAACACTACTTAATTATCTTTTCGTATACCATTCCTGTCAAGTCCGGGGACGGCAAAGCAAACTACAAGCATGTTCACGAAGAACCCCAATACCAATATCTATAATCATAACTATATCTATACCTGTATTTAAGATTATTTTTCAAGCGCGTGAGCATTACGAACCATTATAGGCGCAAACGAGTCCAGCGAGCTTAAAAAAGGACTTCCTCAATAAAGTAAGAGCGTGGCCAAAATAAAGTTTAAAAAAAGCGAAAAGCAACACTGCAATAAAACAGCGATCAGTGCAATGATACGATTTCAAAAGTTTAAGAGTTAGAGCTGACAAAATTGTAGATAATACAGGCTGTAATATAGGTAATTACCTTCCTGTACATGAGCTCTGACGCGCGAAGTAGTCTTATCATGTGCTAAAAATAGATACATGATAAGGGGTTTGTAAACTAGCTAGACGAAGCATCACAATTTCATGACGTAAGAGATTATGGGGGTTAGGAGTGCCCACAGATGCGGAAAAGAAAATCGGGTCTTTTTTTAACCAGGAAAAATAAATAAATTCATTGTTCCAACATACCTACTAGTGTGGGTACCTACTACACACACACATCATTCTACTGGGAACCACTTCCCCAGACAGTCAAGATACACTCAAAAACTGCCTCGCACTGTGAACCTATTTTCCACGGAACAAATCGCTGGCCTCGCCAATCTTCTACGCCCGACAGTAAGATCAAGATCCAGTTTTCCCTTTGATCGCTCCGCGTCCGTCTCTACCAAATCAATTACACCTTTACACACGCACGCACGTAAATACGTACATACATAAAATAAATTTCATACATGTAAAACCATACATACGTTCATATATTTCCATATACAACATACATAAACGCGACATAAAAATACAATTACATAAACTTGTATATACACATGAAATAAACGTGAAACTAAAAACAGATAAACTATTGAAATATATACAGGCCTACCACACAAACAAAACACACCCACGACCACACAATCACCACACAAACACACAACGACACACACCTAACACACACACACACACATTAGGCGCGACCACCACAACACACATATATGATACATAATAAATACATATATATATACAATATAATCTACATATATATATACATCTATTATATACTATATATACCTATATATATACTATATAGACATATATATACCTATATATATACATATCAAATATACAATATATACATTATATATACATATAAAATATACCTATATATCACATATATATATACATATAAAACATATATATATACTATATATATACATAATATATTACATTATATATATATAATATAATATATTAGATATATACATCTATATATACATATTATATATAACATATAGATATATAATAACACGTATATATATATATATAGATATACTGTTATATATATATGTAGTATATATATATGTATATATATATGTATACTATATATGTAGATATATATATATGTTAATATAAATATTATCTATATATATAGATATACATTATATATACATATATATATACATATATTCTACATATGATATATACATATATAATAATACATATATGTATATAATATATATACAATTTTTATAATTTTCAATATAATATACATTATTTGTAAAATTTTATCCTATAGTAATATTTTACATATTTAAAAAATTTTTACATACATATATATAAAATAACATATAATACACACAAATAATCTATATATATTATACATATTAATACATATATACATATTTATCTATATACATAATAATATATAATTTATACATATATAGTGTTTTTTGTGTGTTGTGTGTGTGTGTGTGTGTGTGTGTGTGTGGTGTGTTGTGTGTGTGTGTGTGTGGTGTGGGGTGATTATTTTATAATATATATTTTATTAAAAATTACCACATATTTTTTTTATAAAATTATTATATTTTTATATATTTATAGTTATGTATTTTATTGTATTTATGTATTTTTGAAATAAAAATTGTATTTAATTATAATGTATATGTTTATATCAATATGTATATATATGTATAGATCTATAATATGTATACTAATGTATATATGTATCTTATCTCGGAGTGTTATATATGGTATACTGTATGTATATATATCAGTCTATATAATATATGAATCTATATGTCATATAGTATATATATTAATATATTGTATATATCTGTATAATATGTATATATTATGTATATATGTATAATATATATACTGGTATATATGCATATATATTGTATATATGTCTATATATGTTATATGTATTCATCTATGATGGTTATCTATGTATATATGTGTATTATCTGTATATATTTGGTATATATAATGTATATATCTGTATAATCTATATGTATATATATGTCCATATATATGTATACATATATGTACATATAATGTACATATATCTGTATATATATGTAATATCTATAATATGTATATATATGTCTATATACTTATATATTATGTATATTATGTATAATATGCTATATATTATGCATATTATGTATATATATATGCCTAGATATGTAAATATATATATATATACATCTGTATATATATACATATATTTACATATATAATATACCTATATATCCATATATCACTATATATACATACATATATATACAATATATACATTACATACATCTATATGATATAACATATCTATGCATATATATGTATATATTATGTATATATATATGTATAATATTTATATATATGTCTTATATTATGTAAATATATCTATTATACTATCGATATGTATATATAATGTATATATAGACTATGTAATATATCTGTATATATATGTCATATATATGATATCTATATACATATATATACATATATACTACATATATATATATATATACATTATATGTCAATGTATATATAGTTATATCATATATATATATAATATCTCTATATAATAATATAGATATGTAGATTATATGTATAATATATATATATTATAATATATGTGTTATATATCTATATACTATTATATAATATAGATATCATATATATATATATATATATGTACTTTACATACATACATACATACATATATTATATACATATATATACATTTTATTCTATATAATTCAATAGATATAAATATATAATTTCAACGTATACATATAGATTATAATATATATATACAATTTATATATATGTATATTATATAAATATATATCTATATATATCTATTATATATACTATATATATTATACATTTATATCTATATAAAAAAATAATAATATCTATATAATTAATAATAAATAATAAATAGACATATATATTATAATCTAATATATACACATATGTAATGCACTATTTTATATATGTATACATATGGTATACATATTTTTTATATATTATAATGTATGGGGTGGGTTGCTTTGCCCGCGCATGTCTTTATGTGAAGCGATGGGTGTGGTCGCCTAGATATTGTTAAGTGCTTTGCATGTGCCCTTCTTCTCCCGCCTTGCAAGCTTCCACCTCCACCACTTCCACCACTTTGCGAGCTCAGTGCAAAAAAAGAGGAGCACAGCTTTTTGCATGTCTCCCCTGCCACCAGGAAGGTCCCAAAAAGCCTCTTCTCGCCCATCTTCCAATCATGCAAGACAAGAAGACTTCTTTCGCAGTGCCTCCTCGTGCCACCCATAAGGAGTAACTGGGCACTGCTTGCGGTCCCACCCAGCCTAAACTGTGGGGGGAATCCCGGAGGCAGCAGGAGAACCCCCCGAGGTACTGAGTTATGTGAAGGCCCAGCATACTCGTGCTCTTAATCTGCCCATCTGCCGGGTGGAACGACATTCCCGACCCCATACCCAACTCCTTAACCGATCCTGCCTCCTGCCCCCCTGTCCACCCTGGGTAGATGGGGCGGACTTGGGGGAGGTGGGCCTTGCCAGTTCCATCGACTCTCCTCATCCCCCCCAGAAGGGACCAAAACAGACCGACTCCCAACCGACCAAAAAACCCAACAAACCCAACAAACAACTACAAAAACCGGCAATGTCAAAAATAAATGGATATGCTGGTGGGAGGGGGGTGTTGTCCTCTCCTATCCAGCAAGTAATGTGGGCCGTGGACCCACCGCTGGAGGCAGCGAGGCCGCCCAACCCAGCAACATAAGCTTGTGGGGCAAAAGCCCTCGGGAACCCCCCAGGTGATGGGCGGTGTCCGCACAGCTTGCCGACCCCTTTATTTGGGGCTGTGTCGGACGGTGCGGCAGGAGTGGCGTTGCACCCTAGTACCACACCCGCCCGAAGCTTAAACCTTCATGTGTGCTTTCCCGTAGGCGCTTGTAATAATCCTGCTCCTTGCAGCAGGATGAGCCGTTACCTCCTGCTATCGCGGTCGCGCGCGGCGCGGCGCGGGACTTGAACAATGGAAGTTGAGGTGGCTGTGGTGGCTGCCTCTCAGAGTGAGAAGACTGGTAGCGGCACGATCATATGGGTGGGGTACACCTACTATTGGTTTGCGGCCGCAGTGATGGTCCCGCTCCAGGGTGTAGCCATAAACTACCATCTCCACTGCTTTCAGCCCGTCGGTAGTTGAGGTGACACCAGCTGATGAGGCGTATTATGGCACTGAAGTGAAAGTATGCTTTTGGTTTCAACGTCTCTGCTGTATACGCCCTAGCACCCTACCCCCGATTGTATGTAAAATTGAATGTGAAAGAGGACGTTTCTACTAAAGCCAAATTCCACATTTGTGGTCAGACATTTCCCCCACCGGCGAATATTCCGCTGATAACGCATTGTTTCTGGGTGACTTTCAATGCATATCGCGGCGGCTGTGTGTAAGACTCGCCTCGAGGATCCTCGTGGCTGTGAACGTAGATTTGGATGCGGCCATGCGCCCCCGTTCGGCCGTTAGCCCCGTTGGATGATGATAACATATGTATTAATATTTCTACATAATATTTTCATAGATTATACATTGTATTATACCATACTGTTATACATATATTAAAATATGTACACATATATTATATCCATATATATATATGTATAAACCACATATACCTTATATATGTATACATATAGTTTATAATACACATGTATAAATATAACATATATATAAAAACATAATCTGTTTACATATATATGTATCATACATATGCAATATCACCACACTACGAACATATATATAATTAATAATGTATTTAAATACAAATATATTTATATTATATTATATAAAATATATACATAATAGGTTATACACACACACTCACACACATTTATATATCTCTTTTTATATATATATATATATATTATATATATATATTATATATATTATATATATAGAATCTTCTATATAATATATATACTTAATATATATAATAACATATATATTATATATATATTATATTAAATACATATATATATTAATATAGTATATAAGAATTATATTAGATATATATGTAACATATATATATATAGAATAATATGTAAATATATATACCTATATATATAGAATATACATATATAATAGACGTATATTATTAATATATATAATATAATACTATGTATACTAATATATAACATATAAATTCGACATTAGAGAAAACAACACACGGCCATAATGAAGGAAAAAAATCCAAGGTAAAGAGCCTTTCCCGAACGAAAACCTCAAATAAACACGCCGAGAATGCAAACATTATTTCAGTAAAGAGTCTCGTGGCGGCGACGTGCGCCGGGGAAGTAGGAGACTGCTCTAACAATACAGGGGTCGCCTGCGAGATAAGGGGCGCCTCCCTCGCCAATGCAGACCGGTCGGGAGTGAGGAGGGAGGGGAGGGGGACAGACCGACAAGGAGGGGGGCGCGGGAGGGAGGATGGAGGGAGGTGAGGGAGGGAGGGGAGGGAGGGAGGGGGAGGAGAGAGAGAGAGAGAGAAGGAGAGAGAGAGGAGAGAGAGGAGAGAGAGAGAGAGAGAGAAAGAGAGAAGAAAGAGAGAGAGAAGAAAGAGAGAGAGAAGAAAGAAGAGAGAGAGAAAGAGGGGGAGAGAGGGGGAGAGAGAGAGAGAGAGAGAGAGAGAGAGAGAGAGAGAGAGAGAGAGAGAGAGAGAGAGTTAGAGGAAGAGAGAGAGAGAGAGGGCAAACAACAGACCGAAGGAGACCGAGAGACCGAGAGAGAGAAGGGAAATGTGGAGGATTTGACTGAAAACTGTACCTACTGAGCTAATGAATACGGAGAGATATAACAACAGTATTCAACCCCAACGGATTCTGCATACACGTACGATGCCTGTGTTTTGTTTTTGCGTAAATGTGCGAGTCCGTGTATTATATAGTGTCTATGATTACAAGATTTAACTATACCTTGCGTGAAAGCATGTTTGCAAGGGAGGATACGCAAGCACAGAACCAATGCTTATTATAATATACAGGAGTTCGACGTAGAATATACTCACATATATTAATATTTACATTATGCAAACGACATACATGCGATAATATAAATATATCTCTGTGTGAGCGAGTGTCTGTGCGTGGTGCGTGTGCGTGTGCGTGTGCGTGTGCGTGTGCATGTGGCATGTGCAATGGGCGTGTACATGTTCATGGGGCCGCGAACATGTACATGTTGCATGGGCGCGTACATGACCGTGCTGGGCCACGTACATGTAAAATGGTGGCATGGGCGCGTACATGTACATGTGCATAGCGCGTGTGTATGTACTTGTGCATGTGTGTGTGTGTGTGCATGTATTTGTGCATGTATGCATATGTGTTGTTGCGTGTGCGTGTGCGTTGCGTGTCGTGTGGCGTGTGCGAGTGCCAATTCCGTATAGACTTTCTATACTGTGTGCATGTGCACGTGCGTGAGCAAATGTACTTCACGAAAGGATTTTCTATATCATAACATTATATAATTCCAACAGCGTAGGCCTTGTTAGGCTGCAACACATACATGAACTGCCCTTTCTCAACGCAGAATCTCCCAGAATTTCTACTTGTACTATTAGCATAGTAAATTAAGCGTATTGATATTGCCAATATTGTTCAAAAAATACCAAAATATACACGGTTTCAAACTTGGTTTCTTCTGACTAATAACACACTCCGACCCTAAAACCTTCACAACATCAATATTATATAAGA
>NW_023638937.1:15000-29325 GCF_015228065.2 Penaeus monodon
TAAAACGCATGCCATGTACATGTACGCGCCCATGCACAGGTACATGTACGTTCCCCATGCACAATAGTATCATGTACTCGCCATGCACATGTACAATGTTCGAGCCCATGCATGTACACGCCCCATGCACATGCACATGCACACTCTCACACCACACTCACACGCACAACGCCACGCACAGACACCGCGCTCACACATAGATATATTTATATTATCCGCATGTAGCTGTTTGCATAATGTAAACTATTAATAATGATGTGAGTATATTTCTAACTCCGAACTCTTATGATGATAATAAGCATTGGTTCTGTGCTTGCGTATCCTCCCTTGCAAACATGCTTTCCGCAAGGTATATTTATCCTTGTAATCATAGACACATATACTTACACGGACTTCGCACATTTACGCAAAACAAACAACCCGGCCATAGTACTTTATGCGATCCGTTTGGTTGAATACTGTCTGTTTATAGCTCTCCGTATCCCCCCCCTCATAGCTCATGTATAACAGGTTTTTCTCAATCCTCCACTTTCCTTCTCTCTCTCGGTCTCTCGGGTCTCCTCGGTCTGTTTGTTTGCCTCTCTCTCTCTCTCTCTCTCTCTCTCTCTCTCTCTCTCTCTCTCTCTCTATCATCTCTCTTCTCTCTCCTCCTCGCTCTCTTCTTCTCAGTCTCATTCCCTACTCTCTCATTCTCGTCTTTTCTTTTCTTTCTCTCTCTCTTTCTTCTCTCTCTCACTTCTTCTCTCTCTCTTTCTTCTTCTCTCTCTTTTCTCTTTCTCTTCCTCTCTTTCTCTTCTCTCTCTCTCTCTCTCTCCTCTCTCCTCTGTCTCCCTCTCGGCTCTCTCTCTCTCTCTCTCCCTCTCTCTCTCTCTCCTCGTCCCTCCCTCTCCTCCTCCCTCCCCTCCCTCCCTCCCTCCCTCCCTCCCTCCCCTCCCTCCCCCCCCCCTCCTTGTCTGTGTTCTGTCCCCCTCCCCCTCCCTTCCCTCCCCTCTCTCCCGCCCGGGTCCTGACTGCCTTGGCGAGGGATGCCGCCTTATCTCGCCGGCGAGAAAACCCTGTTATTGTTTAGAGTCGTCTCCTCTCCCGGCCCGCACGTCGCGCCACGGACCTCCTTTTACTGAAATATTTTTGGCATTCTCGCGTGTTTATTTGAGGTTTATTCGTCGGGAGCTCTTTACCTTGGATTTTTTCCCCTTCATTATTGTTTTGCCGTGTTTGTTTTCTCTAATGCGAATATTATATTTTATTATAGTATACAATAGTAATATTATATATATTATATATATACTTATATATTATATATGTATTTTTTATATATAGTTATATATATTTACATATTACTTATATATATTATGATATGTACATATATATATAATAATATAATATAATATATATTATCTTATATATGTCTATTTATTGATATATTGTTATATATATATGTATATTCTATATATTACTTATATATTAATATATGGTATATTTATATATATAGTTATATATATTTACCTATTAACTTGCTATATCATTAATATATGTACATAATATATAACTCATATATATATATATATATATCTTAATATATATGTATTTATATCTCAACTTATACTTATATATATTTATTGTAGAAAAAAAAAAAAAAAATAAAAAAAAAAACAACAATATATATAATAATATATATATATACTATATAATATATCTATATCAATATATCTTATATCTACTTATACTGTTCTATTTATATAATATATATATATATATTTATATATAATCAATACTAATATATATATATATATATATATATATATATTTATATATATCTAATAGGATATATCTACAACTGTGTGTGTGGTTTGTGTGTTAACCAATTATGTAATTATTATCTAAATTAATATCAATATGTTTTGTATTTACATATACCATATAATATATATATGTGGTGTGTGTGATATGTATGTTACATTATATGTAAACATATTTATGTATATATATGTATATAATTTATACCATGTATATACACTATATGTATACTATATAAGGTATATGTGTATACATATATATGTTATAATATAATGTGTAACATATTTAATCTATGTAGTACATATGTATCATAACATATGTATACATATATAAATGATATGTTAACATATATAATACATATGTATCATCATCAAGGGGCTAACGCCGACGGGGGGCGCATGGCCGCATCACAATCTACGCTTCCAGCCACGAGGACCCTCGAGGCGAGTCTCCACACAGCCGATTACTGCATTGAAGTCACCCAGGAACAATGCGAATATCTCGCCGGGGGCAATTGTCTGCCACAAATGTGAATTTGGCTTTAGAACGTCTCTTTCACATCAATTTGTAACATACATCGTAGGGGCGTATACCGCAGAGACGTGAAACCAACAGCATACTTCACTCTCAGTGTCCATAATACGCTCTATATCTGTGTCACCTCAACTACAGAGGGCTGAAGTCAGCTGGAGATGGTTATGGCTTACCCTCTGGAGGTCGTGACCATCACTGCGGCCCAACAATGTAGGTGTACCCACCCATATGATCGTGCCGCTACCAGGTCTTTCTCACCTCTGAAGGGCAGCCAGCCACCTCAACTCCCATTTGCTTCAAGTCCCCGATAGCAGAGGTAACTGCTCATCCTGCCGCAAGGACAGGATATTCCAGCGCCTACCCGGAAAGCCAACCTGAGGTTAGCTTCGGGTGGTCACTCCGGGTGCACGCACACTCCCTGGCCGCACCGCCGACACGCCCCAAATAAAGGGGGTCGGCAAGCTTGTGGGACCGCCCATCCACCTTTGGGGGGTTCCCGAGGGCTTTGCCCCACAACTTCATGTGGGGTTGGCGCCCTGCCCTCCCAGCGGGTCCCACAGCCCACCTTACTGCTGGGTGAGAGGGACACACGCCCTCCCCTCAGCATCTCCATTTATTTTTGACATTGCCTGGTTGGTCTTTCTGGGGAGGAGGAACTGGCAAGGCCCCCACCTCCCCCAAGCCGCCGCATTCCCCCATGGTGCCAGGAGGGCAGGAGTTGGTAGGGAAATGTGCCCACAAAAGACGCAGATGGGCCATAACTCCGTACCCTCTGGGTCCTCCTGCTGCTTCCGAGATCCCCCACAGTTTAGGGCTGGGACCCGCTAGGTGCCCAGTTACCCATGGGTGGCCCCGAGGTGGCACTGCAGAAGTCTTGATGATGGAGAGGCTGTGAACCTTGGCAGGGGAGACATGCAAAGCTGCTTCCCTTTTTGCACTGAGCTAGACCAGTGGTGGTAGCTGCAAGCGAGAAGGCATGCAAGCACTTACACTCATCTAGTGCTTACCTATACATATACCCACCATCGCGCTCAGCATCACCTGCGCAGCAAAAGCACCCCCCATACATATACATATAAATAAAATATATGTATAAGTCTAGTGTAATACATAATAAATATGTGCATACATATTGGTATATAGTATATTATTATATATATAATATCTAATGTATAATATATATAGTATATATAATATATATATATATATATATATTATATATATATATATAATATATATAAATGTATAATATTAATATATATATATATTATATTATATATATATATATATATACTTATATACATACATATATATTCTATATATAATATAATATACATATATATACTATATATACATATATAACATACATATATATACATATATATACATATATATGCATATAATTGTAATAATATATGTAATGTATATGTATATATAGGTATATATATTATGTATAATATATATGTGATATAATGTATACTATCTGTATTATATATGTATAAGATATGTATATATTATAATTGTATAGTATGTGTATATTTACATATATATCTATATATATACATATGATATGGCATACATTATTTTAAATGCAACTATATATATCATATATATACAAATATATAGACATATATATACATATATATCATATATATATATGTACAATAATATAGATACATATATTACATATATATACTTATATATATATACATATATACATATATAGTAAATATATATAAACATATTATCATATATATACATTATAACAGTATATATACATATATATACAATATATACCTATACATATTACATATATGTATAATACATATTGCATATATATACATATACATATATATATATATATACTATTCATATACATATATATATACACTATACTACATATATATATATACATGTACATATATATATATTATATACATAGATATATAACATTTTATATATCAGATATATGTGTATATATATATATATATATATAGATTATAATATATATATATATATCCACACAGACACAACACACACACAACGCGACCACACACACACACGACACACACTTACACACACACACGACCCAAGTGACGACACAGACACACACCCCAACAACAACACACATATATATGTATATAGATATATATGTAATTATGTGTAATATGTATATATATATATATATGGTATGTATAGTATTATAATATATTATGTATGATATAATAAATATCATATAATGTATATATAATATAGCATAATTATATATATATGTATATATATTGTATAATAATGTATATATATATGTATATATATATGTATATATATATGTTATATATATATATATGTATATATATTGTATATATATATGTCTCATCTTTGCATATCTATATGTCTCAAATCTATCTCTATAATGTATGTCTCTCCATAATCCCAATATTCCTCTATATCACCTCTATCTCACCTCTATACTCTTCTCAATCTCGACTATATTTCTATATACATCTCATTTCTATACTCCATACATATATCTACCCTATCTATATTACATAGATATATATATATTATAAGATATATATCATCTATAATCTACCTATACTTATATATATATATATATATATATATATATATATATATATTTCTATATAGATATTATATATAATATATGTATATATAATATATATATATATATATATATATATATATATGTATATAATGATATATATATATATTATATATATACTATATATATATATATATTGTATATATAATACTATGTATATATATATTATATATCGATGTATAATATAATATATATATATATATATTATATATATTGTATCATAGTATGTATATATATATGTATATATATATGTATATATAGTATATATGTATATAATCTACTATATATATATATATATATATCTATTTAGGATTATATATGTATGTATAATGTATATATATAGGTATGTATTATATGTATAAATATATATGTATATATATTGTATATTTATATATAATGTATATATATATGTATATATATAGGTCTATGTAGATATATATATTATATATAATTATGTATATATATAATGTATATATATATGTGTGTGTGTGTGTTGTGTGTGTTTGTGTGTGTGTGTGTGTGTGGTGTTGTGTGGTGTGTGTGTGTGTTTTTGTTTGTGTGGGTAGGCCTTTATATATTTCAAGTTATCTGTTTAATCGTTTATGTCTAATATCACAAGTTTTATTGTCATTTAATTTTTTATGTGCGTATGTATGTGTATAAATGTAATATATGACGTATGTATTGGTTTTACATGTATGTAATTATATATGTTAATGTACGTAATTTACGAGCGTGCGTGTGTAAGGTGTATTGATTTGGTGAGACGGACGCGGAGGCCGATCGAGGACTGGATCTTGATGCTTACTGTCTGGCGTAGAAGATTGGCGAGCCATCGATTTGTTCCGGTGGAAAATAGTTCACAAGTGCGAGGCAGTTTTGTGAGTGTATCTTGAACTGTCTGAAGGAAGTGGTTCCAGTAGAATATGTCGTGTGGTGTAGTAGGGTACCCAACACTAGTAGTATGTTGGTATGAATCAATGAATTTATTTATTTTTTCCTGGTTAAAAAAGACGCCTGATTTTCTTTTTCCGCATCTGTGGGCACTTCCTAACCCCATAATCTCTTACGTCCTGGAATTGTGATGCTTCGTCCCTAGCTATTACAAACCCCTTATCATGTATGCTTTTTTTAGCACTGATAAGGACTACTTCGTCGCGTCAGAGCTCATGTACAGGAGGTAATTTACCTACTATTACAGCCTGTATTGAATCTACATTTTGTCAGCTCTAACTCTTAAACTTCGAAATCGTAATCGTGCACTGTCGCAATTGTTTTATTGCAGTGGTTTGCTTTTTCGCTTTTTTTTTTAAACTTTATTTTGGCCGAAACGCTCCTTACTTTTAATTGAGGAGTCCTTATTTCAAGCTCCGCTGGGACACTCAAAAGCCTCGCTGGGGACTTCGTTTTGTTGCCCGCTCTATAATGGTTCGTATGCTCACATGGGAACAGAGCGCTTGGAAATAATCTTAATACAGGTATATATACTAGTTATGAGTATAGACTAGTGGGTATTGGGGTTCTTCGTGACATGCTTTGGTAGTTTGTGTTTGGCGTACCCGGCCGGACTTGACAGGAAAAAAAGGGGGGGGGAAACCCTGATTTTTTTCTTTTTTTTTCCCCCCAAAATTTTTGGGGGGGGGCCCCCCCCCCCTTCCCCCCCAAAATTCTTTAGGGGGCTTTTAAAAAAAAAAAAAAAAAAATTTTTGATTTTTTTTTGGGGGGTTTCTGGGGCATTCCCAAAAACCCCCTTTAAATTTTCCCTTAAAATTTTTTTTAGCACATGAAAAAAGGGTTTTTTTAAACTTTCCGGCGGGGGTCAAAAAAAAGCCCCATGAAAAGGGGGGAAGGGGGTTTTTTTTTTTACCTCCCTTTTTTTTACGGGGGGCCTGTATTTTTTTTACAATTTTTTTTTTTTTTCAACCCTTTTAAAAACTTTTAAAAAAAATTTTTTCCAAAAAAAAAAAATCGTTTATAAAATTTCCCACTGATCCCCCGTTTTTTTTTTTTTTTGGAAAAGTTTTTTTTTTTTGCTTTTCGTTTTTTTTTTTTTTTTAAAAAAAAAAAAAAAACTTTTTTTTTTTGGCCCCCACCCTTTTTTTTTATTTTTTATTGAGGAAAAAAGTTTTTTTTTTCAAGCCCCCGCCCCGGGGGATTTTTGGGGTTTTTTTTTTTTTCTTATAAGGTTTTTTCGAAAAAATGCCCCCACCCCCCGCTTTGAACAAAAAAAAAAAAAAATTTTTAAAAAAGGTTTTTTTTTAAAAATTTTTAAAAATTTTTTGGTTTTTTTGGGGGTTTTTTTTCTTTGGAAAAAAACCCCCTTTTTTTTGTAGTTTTTTTTTTTTGGGGGGCGTCCCCGGAATTTTTTGGGGGGGAAAATGGAAAATACAAAAAAAAAAAGAAAAATTAAAAGTTTTTTTTTTTTTTTTTTTGGGTTTTTTTTTTTTTGGGGCGAAAAAAAAGATAAAAATTAAAGTGGGAAAGGAAATTTTTTGTTTTTCCAGGGCCTTTCAAAGGCAAAAAGGGGGGGAAAAAATTCTTAGGGACCTGATGAAAATCCCCGAAAAAAATCCCTCTTTGGCAATTGGAAGGAAAACCCTTTTTAAAATTTTTGCGGGCCTCCAGTTTCCAACCCTTAATTTCCCCCCTACCTTTGATTTCCTGGGGAAGTGTAACTCCGCCGGGCAACTTTGGGAAATAAAGGATTTTTATTAAAAAAAAAATTTCACCGGATTAAGAAAAAATTGAGGGAAAAAAAGGCCGGCCTTTCTTTTGCAAAAAAAAACTTTTTTTGACTTTAATACTCCGCCACTTAAAAACATAAATTTTTGAGATTTGGATTTATTTTTAGAAAATAGGGTAATTTCCCTTTTTTCTAATTTTGCCCTTTTTTAATTTATGTTTTTCCCCCTTCCATTTTTTCCATAATTCAGGGGTTTTTTTTTACCAAACCAAAATTTTTTTGCAATTTTTAATTTCATTTAGCACCACCTTTATGAACCGGGCGGTTTGGGGATTTTTTAAAAAAATAAAAAAATAATTTTTCTCTCCTTTCGCTGCATTAAGGGAATCTAATTTTTTCTCCGGTTTTTACTTTTTATTTTTGCCAACGAATTAAGCTTATTGGCTTGGGCATTGTTTATATTATAAATTATAAAACTTAATTTAAATTTAATATTTTATATTAATAAAATCCATTATTTTTAAACATATATATATTAAAATATTTAAATTAACTTATAACTAATACAGTTATCAAATTTTAATAAAATATTTATATTTATTAATTAATAAGATATTTTTATATATAAATAATTTTTATATAATATATAATACATTTAACCAAACCCCCAAACCAACCAAAAAACCACAAACACAACAATCCAAATCAAAAACCCAACACACCCCTCCAACCCCCCAAACACCCAAAATCCACTCTACCCCCACCACCAAAAATAATAATTTAATAAACAAATTACGTATATTATATTATTTTATATATATATAATAATTTTTATTAATAATAATTAAATTATAATTAAATTTTAAAATTAAATATATTTATTTATATATATTTTTTTTTTATATTTAATTACTTAAATTTTTATAATATTTATAAATTTTATTAATTTAATATATTTATAATATTATATATTTATAATATAAATATATAAACAATTTATATATATTTTAAATTATATTATATTTATTAATTAATATAATAATATTTAAAATTAATAATATTTAAATAAATAATTAAACTATAAAATACATGTAATATAATATAAATTTTGTTATGTGTAAATTATTATTATTAATAGAAAAAAATTATTTAAATTTAAGTTTTAATTAATTAATATAATTAATTATATAATTAATTATTTATTAAAAGTATTTTAATTTATAATTAATATAATTTGTATGAAAATAAATATTATATTAAATTATTTTATAGTATTATGTTTTATTAAAATTTGTATTTAAAATATAAAACAAATTTAATATTATTGTTTATACAATCAACAAACACAACAACAAACACAACAAAAACCACACCCCCCCACCCCACAAACAACCCACCACCCAACCCCCCAACAAAACCAACAACACACACCCACAATTTTAAATATATAATATAATATATAATATATTATATATATATAATATTAAATAAAATTATTTTATATTAATTTAATTATTAAATTTAATATTAAAAATAAATTTAATATAAAATTTATTATAATAATTTTAAAACATATATTTAAAATAATTTTAAATTATAAATATATATATTTTATATTAAATTAATAAAATATTATAATATATAAATTAATTTTTAAAATAATATATATATATATAATATTAATTATATTATATTATAATATTTATAATAATAATATAATTATAAATATTTAAATTTTAATAATAATATATAAAATAATATATAAATTAATAATTTAAATATAATAATATTATATAATAATAATTTATATATATTATAATAAAATATTATTAATTATATTATATATATATTTAATATTAATATATTTATATATTTCACCACCCACGCCAACCCACACGGCCAACACGCCCACGCACCCCGCCCCAAACACGCCAACACCGCCAACCACGCCCCAAAACGCCCACGGCCACCCACCCACCACAACAACACAAACAACACCCCACCAACCCACCCCACACACAACCACAACAACCCACCACCCAACCCACCACACCCCCACCCCACCACCACCCCCCCCAACACCAAAACCCACACCACCACACCAACCACCCACCACACCATAATATATATTATAATATTATAAATTATAAAAATATAAATAAAAATTATATTATAATTAAAATAAAATTAAATAATTTTATTAAAATATATATAAATATATTTAAAAAAAATTTATAATATATAATTAATTTTAATATATTTTATAAATATATTAATTTTAATATATTATAATAAAATTTTTACCCACACCACGGCCCCCCCAAAACCGCCACCACCCCAACACCGCCCCACCGGCCAACACCCCCAAACACCCCACAACAACCCACAACAACCCACCCCCCAACCCAAAACCCCCCCCAAAACCACCAACCACGCCAACCCCAAACCCCCACACCCCCCCCACCAACCAAACCCCCACCAACAAAACACCCAACACACACACACCCACCACCCACCAACCCCCCAACACAAACCACCCAACCACAACATTATTTTAAAATTAATATATTTTAATAATAATTAATATTATTATATATTTATATAAATAATAACACCCCCACCCCACCCCACCAAACCACCACACCACCAACCCCCACCCCACACCACAAACCCCAAAAAACAACCCAACCCCACCCCCAACCCCCACACCACCAACACCAACCACCAAACACCAACAACCCACAACCACACCAACCAAATAAAACCATTAAAAAACATACCCCAATAAACCCAAATTTTACAAATACATAACATACATAAACATACATTACATTATTTTAAATTCCCTTTTTTAAAACTTTATATATATTTTAAAATTTTAATTTTATTTTAATATTATTGAAGTAAAAATTTATTATTTTTAAAAAAAAGGTATACATATTTTAAAAAAAATGTTAATTTTAAATCGTTAAATATATTTTGTATATTATGTATTTTGTAAATAAAATATTATATAATTAAAAAAAAATTTATAATAATATAGTGGTTCTCTTTTTCCCCCAAATACAATAAAAGATTTTTATTTTTTTTTTTTTTTCGATAACAGAACAGTTTTAAATTTTCCCAAGATGAAAAAAAAAAAAAGGAAAGGAAAAAAGGAAAAAAAATGGAAAAATTGCCCTTTTCCTTTTCCCTTTAAAATGAACATTTTTCCCGGGATTAATGTTTTTTGGCCTGTTCCTCCCCTCCCCCTTTCGGGGGGAACGATTATTTAAAACAAGCGGGCCCCGGCGTTCATCAGCAAAAAATTTTCCCCGTTTTTTATATTTTTGGGGAAAATCTCGTGGGGGGGGAACCAAAAACACCCATTTTTCCGGGAAAAGCTTAAAGGAAAAAAAAACAAAACCTTTAATCGAAAAAATTGGGCATTTTCCCTTCCTGTTGATTTTTTTTTTTTAAAAAAGGATAAATGTTTAAGTTTGACTTTTTTTTAAAAAAATTTTTTTTTCGAAAAATCCAAGTTTTTATCACAAAACGAAAATCTTGGGTGGAAGCTCTTCAAAAGGCGTTTTTTAAAAAAAAAAAAATGCCTGGGCTTTTTTTATGGGGGCTCCCCCCCTTTTTTTTTAAAGGGTTAAAGCTCTATGTTTTTTACGTTTTTTACCTTTTTATTGGATTTTTTTTTTCCCCAAAAAAGTTTTTTTTGTTTTTTTTCCAATTGTAAAAAGGGGGGATTACTGGGTTTTTTTTTTTTTTTTCCGGCAGCTTCCCTGTGGGAAGGAATTTTCGTTTTTTGTTGGGGTTAAGGGGGATGGCGGGTTAGAAAATGAAAAAAATTTTTGGGTTTTTAAAAAAAAAAGCGGATGGCCCTCTTCCGAACCCTAAAAAAGTCCCCTAGGAAAAATCCTTTCGAGCTGGTTTTTTTTTTTTTGTCGGATTGTCGGGGAAAACATTTCCAAGGGATTTCCAATTTTTTCCTTGGAATTCCTTTAATCCCCCTCCCCCCAACTTGAATGGCAAAAGTTTGGGGGGACAAAAAAACGGGAAAAATTTCCTTGCAAAACCTTTTATTTTTTTTTATTGGGAAAAAAAATTGGCTTTTTTTTTTTTAGGTTTTTTTTTTTTTAGATTGGGAAAATTCCCAAGGGTAAAGGGGTTTTTTCCCAGAAAAAAAACCCCTTTTTTTTTTTTTTTAAATTTGGAAAAGGTCTGGCGGTCCCCTTAATCGAGACCAAAAAAAAAAAAAAAAAAAAAACAAACCCCAAAGGCCCCAAAAAAAAGGTCGGGCCTTTAGCACCCGCCTGGGGGGCTTAATAAACCCGAACCCTTGTGTTTTGGACGGGGGGCCCAGATGAATTTATATTATGGGAAAAATGAATTTAGTTAAGGGGTACTCTACTTTTGTAATTTTCCTTCGGGGAAAAAATTCTTTAGGACCCTGGGTTTTCCCAGTGAAGGTTTTTTCTTTTTTTTTAAAATTTAAAAATTAAATTTTACTTTAAGCCCCCCTGTGGTCCTTCTCAGTTTTAAAGGGAAATAAAAACCCTTTTATATAGTGGTTTTTTTTTAAATTTCCGGAAAAAACTTTCCTGGGCGTAAAATTTTTATAATTAAATTAATTATTTTTAAATTATTTATTATAAAAAATTTAATAATATTATAATTAAAAATATATTTATAAATTTTTTTTTTTTTTTTTTTTTTTTTTTTTTTTTTTTTTTTTTGTATTTTTTTTTTTTTTTTAAAGATTTTTTCCCGAATCTGCTTTTTTTGGGAAGACTTGGGAAAACCGGAGGGAAAGTTGAATTCCAAATTTCAAAAGGAAAGCCCGGGAAAAGTTTCTCAGAATAATGTTTTTTTTTCCTCTCCGTTAAAGGGCAGTGGGCCATTTTACGTAACAAAAGGCCGAACAGAAAACATAACGGGTCCCCCCTTGGTCCTTTAGCGCCCGAAAAGGACCGCCCAAGGAATAAATAAAAGTTACTTGTTGGCTTTTTTTGCTAATGAAACCATGTGGCTGATTTAAACAAGGCGAAAAATCTAGAAAGAATTGAAAGAGAAGCGAAAAGTTAAGGGGTTTTTCTTCTGGGGGTTGGGGGGTTGGGGGGGTTTTAAAGAAATGAATGCCCGTTAAACACGCCGGCGAAAGAATAAAAATTTCGGGCCGGGGGGGCGGGGGGGGGGGGGGTCCCTGAAAAAAGCCTTCGAAAAAGGTTAAGTTAGCGACCACGGAAACTGAAATTCCCAAATGGGGGGCCATGCTCATCCCCCATTTCCCTTTTCCACTAATTCTGTCCCTCCCCCTTTACCTTCGGGGGAATTTTTTTCAATAATAGGCCTTCGTAAAGGTTTTTTTTTCGGTGGGATTTCCCCTTACCCGGGGCTTTTTTCAGTGGAGGTAGTTTCTGGTATTTAGGTTTTTCCCACGGCAGTTTGAGAAAAAATTTTTTTTTTTTACAAAATACCAAAACCACAACAAGTTAGGGAAAGGCCAATGTTCGAAAAAAAAAAAATTGTTTTTTTTTTCGCCTGATATTGTTCCCCCTTGGGGAATTAGGCCCTATTTCCACGATTGTTAAAAAAAAATGAAAAAATTTCCTAGAGCTAAGCTTTCCTTTTAGTTTGTTTCCTTTTCTTTTTGAAAAATAAAAAAGCCCCCAGGGGTGGCAAAAATAGGTTTTTTTTATTTTTCAATAAAAAAACCCCCCCGTTTTAAAAGGGAAAAAGTTCCCTTGGGAAACCCATCCCCTTTTTTCCCCCCTCACCTTTTCCCAACTTTCCCCTCCTTTTCCTTTTTCCCAATCATTTTTTTTAAAAACACGTTCTATTTCCTCCCATCCTTCTGCCCTCTCGTTTCCTTCCAATCCTTTCCTGTCTTCCCCCCTTCCTCTTTCCCCCCTTATCCCCCTTTTTCCTCCTCTATCCCCTTTTTCCCGCCCCTTAACCTTCCCTGTTTTTCCAAACCCCTCGTACCCTCGTTTCCCCCTTTAACCTCTTTTTTCCCTCCCCTCTTTTCCTTCTCCTTCCGCTTTTTTCTTTTGTACGCTCCCGGGCCCACCTGCCCGCCTCATCCCGAAATTTTTCCCCAGTTTTCCCTCCCTTTTTCCTCCCAATTCAAATCCCTTTCCTCCCTCCCTGCCCGTTTCCCACAGTTTTTTTTTTTTTTCCCTTTAAATAACCATTTAACATAACCCCTTCCCCCCTTTTTTTTTTTTTTTTTTTCCCTTTCATATAACCTCCCCCCCTTCCTCACATTTTTTCCCCATTCCCTTCCCTCTTTTTTTCTCCTTTCCCCCCTTTCCCCTTTTTTTTTACCCCCCCCCTCCTTATCCTCAACCATCTCCTTGCCCCGCCCTACCCTGGTGGGTAAATGTTTTTTGGGGGAAATCCAGGCAAAAACCAAATTTTTTGAATTGTTAAGTCCCCAGGGTTCTCAGTAAAAAGTAATCCATTTGTTGTTTTTGTTTTTTTTTTTACTGGGTAAACAAGAATTTAATAGTGGGATTAGGAAAAAAAAAACCTTAGCATAAAAAATTTATTGCTGTTTACAAAAAAATGGAAAACTGGGATTTTTCTTCCTAAGGCCACCACATAACAAGGGAAAAAAATTCTTTTTGACATTTTTTTCCCTGTTTTTAGTTTCCCCAACACGGCAAAAAAATTTCCTCCATTGGGTTTTTTTTTTTTT
>NW_023638937.1:41925-49425 GCF_015228065.2 Penaeus monodon
ATTATATATATTTTAAATAATATATTAGAATAAAATACACAAAAACACACAAAACGCACAAACACAAAACACTCACACACACACCCCACACCACCACATACCCCACACACACACACACACACACCACCACACCCCCACACACCCAACACACCCCAAACACCCCCTTTTAAAATATATATATATCCCCCAATATATAAAAATTATAAAATAATATATATATGGGGTTGTGTGTTTTTGGGGTGTTTTGTGTGTGTTTGTATATACATTTTATAATACTTTATGTGTGTATGATATATTATTATATATATATATATATATAATATAATATATATATAAAATATATTATATTATATAAAATTGTGATTTGTGTGTGTGTTTTTTTCGTTGTGGGTATAGATTTTGGTGCAGTGTATAAAAACATAGAAACCCCCCACATTTTATATATTTTTTTTCTTTTTTCTCTCTTCTCTCTCTTTTCTTTTTGCCGCTTTCTCCCCTCTCTCTCCTCCTCTCTCCCTCTCTTTTATAAAAATATATTTTATATTTTATATATAAAATTATATATATTATATATATATTTATATATATTTTAACAAATAATATATTTTATATAATATATATAATAAATATTTTATATTTTAATCTATACATATATATAAATATGCATATTTGTATATACTTTATGAACATAAAAAAAAAAATTATACATATATAATATAATATATATATATATATTATATATATATATATATATATGTGGGACATACATACATATATAATATATATTAAATATATATAATATATATATATATTTTGAAAAATACATATATACTTTTACAAAATTTTATAATATATATATTATATATATATATATATTATATAAATGTATATATATTTTATATTATATAAAAAATTCTATTTTATAAAATTTTCCATATATTTTATACACACAAACAAAAACACCAAAGACACAACACCAAACATTTAATATTATATTTATATATATATTATATATATTATATATAAATATATAATATAAAATTATATATAAAAATATATAGGGTTTACAAACCCATTTGCACAAACCTCCCACACAAAAACAACACAAACAAAATTTAACGGGACACAACACCCCACACACACACACCCCACCCCATACATATTTTATAATAGAGAATATTTTATAAAATATTTTATAATATATTTTATTATATATAAAATATATATATGTATATAAATATATATAATATATATATATTTTAATATAATATAATAATAAAATTATTTTTTCTTTTATGTATACATATGTATTAATATATATATAATATATATATAAAGGAAAAAATATATATATATTATATATAATATATATATATAATAAAATGTGTGTGGGGGGGGGTGGGTGTTGTTTTTGTGTGGTTTTTGTGTGTGTTTGGGTGTTGGGTGTAAAATTATAAATATATATATAATTTTATCTAATATATAATATAATATATATAATGTATATATATATATATTTTATATATTTTTATATTTTTTAAAATATTAATAATAGGTAAAATATATATATATATATTTTTATATATATAAAATATATATTTTATAAAATATAGGATTTTAATAAAATAAAATAATAAAATATCCCACGGTTTTTTTTAAAATATATTTTATATATATTATATATATATATATATATAAAATAATATATAATAATATATTAATATATATATTATATTGTGTATGGGGGTTTTTTTTTTCGTGTGTTTTGTTTTTGGTGTGTGAATGCATTGTATGATGTATATAAATATGCATAATATAACATTTTTATATAATGTATACATAATACATTAAAAATATATATATGAATATATAATATATCCCAATATATAGATGGGATAGAAGATAGATAGATAGATAGATGATAGACGATATATAGAATCTATATAGATAGGTTTGTGGGTGTGTTTTTAATTTATTTATTTTTTTTAATCTTTTTAATACATCCCATACATACATATTTAATATTTCTCTCTCTCTCTCCTCTCTCTCTTTTCTCTTCCCCTTAATATATAATATATATATAAAATTTTAATATAATATTATTATAAAATATATATATATATATATACATATAATAATATGTATTTTTTTGTATTAATAAAATTTTAAAATATTTTTATTTTACATATATACATATTTTGCATTATATGTATGTATATTTTTTTCTTTTAAAGGTGGTTTCATGTTGGGCCTCCGTGGTCACAGAGGAACTTATTTTTTTCATTTTGTGATGTTTTTGGAGTGAGGGGGTTTGGGGGGTTCCCCAGTTTTTTTCCCCACGGAGGGGGGTTACCTCTTTAGGAAATCATTTTTCTCTTTTTACCCGGGGGATGTATGTATATATATATATTTATATATATATATATATATATATTATATATATATATAATATATATATAAAATGTAAAATATGATTTTCCCTACTATATAACACATATATATATCAGATTATATTCATATATAAAATTTTAAAATTTTATATATTAATTTTATATATATATAAAAATATATTTTAAAAATTATAAAATATATATATATTTTAATATATATTTTATATGTATATTTTTAATAAATATATAATTTTTATAAAATTTTATATATATATATATATTTTATATATATTGTTATAATCAAGTTCCTTGCAGACTAAATCTGTTTTAAATGGGGGAGTTGTTTTTACTGAATAGGGGGATTTTTTTAAAAAAGGGGTTTACAGGGGGAATTTAATTGAAAAATTTCAAAAAAGGAAGCCCAAAAATCTTGAACTTTCTTTAAAAAGAAAAATTTATTCCCTTTTGAATAGTCTAAATGATTTCTAATTTTTTCTCAATTTCACTTACTTAACCCATTAAATCATGGTTTTTTAATCACCATGAAAAATTTCCAAAAAAATGAAAGAAGGTGTGGAAAATAAACACTAGTAGATGCTTATATTGTATTTTAAGAATTTTAATTTCAAGCTGGCAACTGCCAACAAGATTATAAAACAAAAATGAATGTGAAAAATTTGTTGGCCCCTTTAATTAACAGATTCAAATTTAAAGGGGTAACTCAAGTTTTCCGGTGAAAACTTAAAAAAAAAAGACAAGGAAAATTTTCCCAACCCAAAAAAAAGAAAAATACCTTGGCCCTTGGGGATACCACCTTGGGGAACCCAAACACCAGTCCCTTTTTGACGCCCCCAAATTAATAGAATAGGGAATTCCAAGTACACACTATTACAAATTATCATATAAACATGTTTTTAACAGGGGGACCCAGTTTAAAAAAAAACTTTCAGTTAAATTATAGGGCCCAAAAAAAGAAAACCAAAAAGGGGCGGGCGTCTCAACCCCCCACCCAAATTTCCCGTTTTGAGTCCGTGGGTCAAAACTTTTTCCCCTATAAATTTTATTTTAATTTCTGAGCGTGTTGTGATTTCCCTTATCAATAATAAATATTCGATTTTTTCCCAAAAAAAAAACTGCACAGTTTAAAGCATTTTAACCCGTTCATTACTAAAACAATGCCCAAAAAGTTAACCCGACAACATTTCATATATATATAAAATAAAATATTTATTTTATAATAATATTATATATATATATATATTATAAAATAATACCCTATATAAAATATATTTTATATATTTTTATATATATATAAAATGGTATATATATATATATAAATAATAATTATAAAATTTATATTTTAAAATATTATATATATTTTATATGGGCGCACAGAGGAAAACATGCACACACACCCCACACCCCACAAACCCACACCCCACACACACACACACACAACAAACCCCACAAAACATATAATTATAAAAAATATAGATTATAGATATATTTGATATATATGACGCCCCGAGGGCACATGGACACACACCCCCCAACACACAAACCCCACACACACACACACACACACACGTTTGCGTGTGTTGTGCCCTGTGTGTGTGTTTTGTGTGTGGGTGGTGGTAGGTGTGTGGTATGTTTTTTGTGTGGTGTGTGTGTTTGGGGGTGTGGTTTTTGTATGTATTTATAATGCATGTACGTAGGGATGGAAATATTATATTATATTAAATTTTAAAATATATATATATAATATAAATTATATATTTTATATTATACCTTAATATATATAAAATATATATAATTTTATATTATATATATATATATTTTATATATATGTATATATAACATATTAAAATAAAATGCATGTATTTCAACACACAGAAAAAAAAAAACCACACAAAAAAAACACAAAACCCCACACAAATACAAAACCACAAAACACACACCCAAAAACACACACAAAAAAACACACACACACACAAAACACACCCACACACACACACCCCAAATATTAAAATAAAATAGATATTAAAATAATATAATATATATATATATATAATATATCTATACATGCCCCACAACCACAACACTAGAAAAAAAAAAGAAATAGATTGGGTAAAAAATTATTATTTAATAATATTTATATACATACACAGGAAAAAACAAAGGGAAAATTCATTTGAAAAAATATGTTATATAATTTTTTATATAAATATAAAATTTTTATTTGATCCCTTTCCTTTTTTTGTTTTTAAAAAATCTTTTGTAAAAACTCTTTAAAAATCTCTTCCCCCCTTTTTTTTCTATACTCTCTCTATCTCTCCCCCCTCTCTTTCTCTTCTCTCCTTCCCTTTTTTTCTCCCCTTTCGCTCTTTCGCTTTCTCTCTCAAAAAACCCGTCTCTCCCCTTTTCCCCGCCCTTCTCTGTCTAACCCACCCCACTTTATCTCTTCTCCCCCCAAAACTCCTTCAAAATATCTTCTCTTTTCCCCTAAATTTAATTCCCCCTTTTCCTTTTCTCTACCCTCCCAAAATCTTTTCCATCTTTTTCTAAAACCCCCCCTTTCCAAAACCCCCTTTTTCCCCTTTTCTTTCTTCTCATTTTCCCTTGATTCTTTCCTCGTCTCTCTCTTCTACTATTGCTCTCTAATTCCCCCCCCCTCTATGCGCTCTCTTTTCTCCTTTTCCTAATAATTCCTCCCTTTTCTACTCTCTTTTCTCTCTCTCTCTCTCTCTCCCTTTTGGGATTTTTCTCCCTCCCCTCCCTCCCCTCCCCCCCCCCCCTTTTTTCTTCTCTTTTGCTTTTTCCCCTCTTCAATATCTCTCTCTCTTTTTTTTTCTCTCTCCCCCCTCTCTCTCTCTTCTCTTCTCTGTCTCCTCTCCCCCTTCTTTTTCTCCCCCCTCTCTTTTTCCTCCTCTTTTCCTCTCTTTCCCCTCTTTTTTCTCCCCCCCTCTCCTTTCTCTCCTTCTCTACTCTTCTTTTGTTTTCTCTCTTCTTTTTTCTCTCTCCCCTCTTTTTCTCCCCTTTTTCCCCTTATCTATTTTCTCCCCTCCCCCCCCCTTTTCAATTTCTCTTTCCCCCCCTCCCTCTCCCCTCTGTACCCCTCTCCTTTTTCACTCTCTCTCCTTTCTTCTCTCTCTCTTTTCTCCTTTTCTCTTTTCTCTCTCTCTCCTCTCTCTCTCTGTCTTGCTTTCCCCCTCCTCTTTCTCTCTCTTCCCCCCCCCCTCTCTCTCTCTCCAAACCCCCTCCCCCTCTCTCCCCAATTTTCTCTCTCTCGCCCTCTATCTCTCTCTTTCTCTCTCCCCCCCTTTCCTCTCTCCCTCTATACTCACTCTTTTTCTCCTCCCTTTTTTCTTTCCCTCTCTCTCTCCTTCCTCTCCTCTCTCCTTCTCTCTCTCTCCCCTCTCTCTCTCTCTCCTCTCTTCTCTCTCATATTTTGGGCGCCCCTTTTTTTTGTTCCCAAAAACGGACCCTCAAGGGTTTAAAAAAAAAAAAAAAAAAAAAAAAAAAAAAAAAAATTTTAATATATAATTATAAAATATATTTTTTTTTTTTTTTTTTTTTTTTTTCTTTTTTTTTTTTTTTTTTGTGTGTGTGTGTGTGTGTTTTGTTTGGGGGTTTTCCCTTTTGTTGGGATGTATGTATTGGGCTTTATTAGAAACACAAACACCCCCTAAACAAACATAAGCACACACACAAACCCCACGCCCCCACACACAGCAACAGCACCCACAAACACACACACACACACACGCACACACAAAAAAACCCCTTTTCACCACCACAAAAAAAACACACACACACAAAACACAACCCCACACACCACACAACACACACAAAAAGATAATAATATAATAAAATATAATATATAGAAAATATATATAAATATATAAAAATGTTAAAGATATATATAAT
The DNA here is from genome assembly GCF_015228065.2 of Penaeus monodon. Lineage (NCBI taxonomy): Eukaryota > Metazoa > Arthropoda > Malacostraca > Decapoda > Penaeidae > Penaeus > Penaeus monodon. The sequence goes on from NW_023638937.1 coordinate 48,243, forward strand.
TGTAATATATAGATATAAAATAGATATGATTTTAACATAATAGGGCAAATAAAACCACACACACACAAACCGGGGATAAAAAAAATATATAGGAAAAATATAATAATAATAGATAAGGTATTATAAAAGATATAAGCATTAAAATATATACTATAAAATTATAATATATATAATATATATAAAATTTTAAAATATATATATTTAAAAAATTTATATATATATTATATATATATATATAGATAATATATGTGTGGGGGGGTGTGGGTGTGTGGTTAGGGATGTATTTTTTATTAGAAAAACACAACACCCAAAAAAAAAAAACCCAAACACACCACCCCACACACGCACACATACCCCACACATACACAAAAATAACATACAACACACAAACACACACAAAACACCATACACAAAAACAAAACACACACACACACCCACACACACACACACACATATAATATAAAAATAATATATATAATATATATATATATATAATAATAATTTTATTATAAATAAATGCATATATATATATATAATTTTTATATATAATATATATATATTTTATGTTTTGTGTGTTTTGGGGTGTGTGTGTGTGTGTGTTTGTTTGTGTCTCTGTGTTTTTTGGATTTGTATTTGATATGTACACCACACACCACAACACCACACACACACCCCAACACACCACAACACACACCAACACAAATATATATATATATATAATATATAATATATATATATTTTTATATATATATATATATAAAAAACACAAACATAACATAACAAACACACATACAAAACACACCGTACACACACACACACACACACACCAAACACACACACACACCACACACACCACACACCCCCCCGCAAGAAGGGCCCCACAAAAAACACAATACACAACACAAAATTTAAAATACACACACCCACACCCCAAAACATACACACACACACACACACGCACACACAACACACAAAAGCATTTAAATATATAATATAATTATAATATTTTATATATATAAAATAAAAATATATTTTATTTTAAATAATATAGATAGTTAAAATTAAATTATATAAAATAATATAAAGATATATATATAAAAATTTTATATTAAAACATATATTTCATAAATATTGTAGGGATAATATACATATTTACATATATATATGTATATATTAATATAAT
>NW_023638937.1:59425-66925 GCF_015228065.2 Penaeus monodon
ACTATTATCATTATTATTATCATTATTATTATTATTATTATTATTATTATTATTTTATTATTATTATTATTATTATTATTATTATTATTATTACTATTATTATTATTATTACTAATATTATTATTATTGTTATTATTATTACTTTAATTATTAGTATTATTGCCAAAAAATATATTATAACGTTAATAGTAGCAATAATAATAATAATAAGTATAATTATAATAATACTAATTGCTATAATATTGTTATTAATATTATTATTGTTATTATTATCATTATTATTATTTTTACTGGTAGTATACTTCTAAGAATAATTCTTATAACAGTAATAATTACAGTAATAACGATATTAATTAAAATAATGATATAAATAATTATTATAAAAACGTTATTATTGTTATTATTATTGCTATTACTATTATTATTGTAGTTGTTATTAGTATAGATGTAAAAATATATATTATAACTGCAATAATTGCAATAATAATGATAATAATTGCAATAATTATGATAATAATTGCAATAATGATGCTAATGATGATGATAATGATGATGATAACGATAATAATGATGATACTCATTATAATAATGATGGTAATAACAGGATTTGTTTCCACATATAATAAAAAAGGTAAAAAAAAAAAATCCAAAAGTCGACAGAGCGGCAAAATCTTTCGAAATATAACCTTTTGAGAGTAGACTCCAAAATGATTTTTTTTCCATTCATTTGATGATTCTGGCAATTATTAGGGTAATAATGATAATAATTACCAGAATTCTCTTAATCATGACAATAATGATGACAGAGAATTTGCATAACATTTGATGAATATTTATATTATTACTAATATCATTATTATTATCATTATTATTATTATTATTATTATTATTATTATTATTATTATTATTATTATTGGAATAAAGAGAATTTGGATAACATTTGATTATTATTATTATTATTATTATTATTATAATTATTATTACTATTATTATTATTATCATTATTATTATTATTATTATTATTATTATTATTATTATTATTATTATTATTATTACTTTGATTATTAGTATTATTGCCAAAAATATATTAAAACTGTAATAATAACAATAATAATAATAATAAATATAATTATAATAATACTAATTGTTATAATATTGTTATTAATATTATTATTGTTATTATTATCATTATTATTATTTTACTGGTAGTATAATTGTAAAAATAATTATTATAACAGTAATAATTACAGTAATAACTATATTAACTTTAAAAACAATATAAATAATTATTATAAAAACGTTATTTTTGTTATTATTATTGTTATTAATATTATTATATTAGTTGTCATTAGTATAGACGGAAAAATATATATTATAACAGCAATAATTGCAATAATAATGATAATAATTACAATAATGATGATAATAATTGCAATATGATGATAACGATGATGACATTGATGATAATAATGATAATGATGATGATAACGATAATAATGATGATAATCATGACAATAATGATGATAATAATTGGAATTGTGTCCATATATAATAAAAAAGGTAAAAGAAAAAAAATCCCAAAATTCGAAAAAGTGACAAAATCTAGCAAAATATAGCCTTTTGAGAGTCGACTCCATAATAACGTTTTTTCCATTAATTTGATGATTCTTGCAATTATTAGGGTAATAATGATAATAATTACCAGAATTCTATTAATCATGACAATGATGAAGATAAAAATTTGAATAAAGAGAATTTAGTTAACATTTGATGATTATTGATAATATCATTATTATTAAAAATTATTATTATTATTATTATTATTATTATTATTATTATTATTATTATTATTATTATTATTATTATTATTATTATTATCATTATTATTATTATTATGATCAATATTATTATTATTACTACTATTATAATAATTATTATTATTACTTAAATTATTAGTATTATTGCCAAGTAATATATTGTAACTGCAATAATAGCAATAATAAGAAGAAGAAGTATAATTGTAATAATACTAATTCTTATAATATTGTTATTAATATTATTATTGTTATTATTATCATTATTATTATTTTTACTGGTAGTATAATTGTAAAAATAATTATTATAACAGTAATAATTACAGTAATAACGATATTAATTAAAATAATGATATAAATAATTATTATAAAAGCGTTATTATTGTTATTATTATTCTTGTTACTATTATTATTGTAGTTCTTATTAGTATAGATGTAAAAATATATATTATAACTGGAATAACTGCAATAATAATGATAATAATTGCAATAATGATGATAATAATTGCAATAATGATGATAAAGATGATGATAATGATGATAATGATGATGATAACGATAGTAATGATGATAATCATGATAATAATGATGATAATAACAGAAATTGTGTCCATATATAATAAAAAATGTAAAAGAAAAAAAATCCCAAAAGTCGAAAAAGCGGCTAAATCTAGCGAAATATAGCCTTTTGAGAGTAGACTCTAAAATGAGGTTTTCTCCATTCATTTGATGATTCTGGGAATTCTTAGGGTAATAATGATAAAAATTACCAGTATTCTATTAAACTTTAGAATAATGATGCTTAAAGTGAGAATAAAGAGAATTTGGATAACATTTGATGATTATTATTATTATTATTGTTATTATTATTATTATTATTATTATTATTATTATTATTATTATTATTATTATTATTATTATTATTACTTTATTTATTATTATTATTGCCAGAAAATATATTATAACTGTAATAATAACAATAATAATAATAATAAGTATAATTATAACAATGTTAATTCTTATAATATTGTTATTAATATTATTATTGTTATTACTATCATTATTATTATTTTTTCCGGTAGCATAATTGTAAAAATAATTATAACAGTAATAATTGCAGTAATAACGATATTTATTAAAATAATAATATAAATAATTATTATAAAGACATTATTATTGTTATTATTATTGTTATTACTATTATTATTGCAATAATTGCAATAATAATTATAATAATTGCAAAAATTATAGTAATTGCAATAATGATGATAATTATGATGATAATGATGATAATTATGATGATAATGATGATAATGATGATAATGATGATGATAACGATAATAATGATGATAATCATGAAAATAATGGTGAAAATAACTGGAATTGTGTCCATATATAATAAAACAAAGGTAAAAGAAAAAAAATCCTAAAAATCATAAAAGCGACAAAATCTAGAAAAATTTAGCCTTTTGAGAGTAGACTCCAAAATGACGTTTCTTTCATTCATTTGATGAGGATTTTTTTTATTTTACCTTTTACCTTTATTTTATGATAATGATGATAATGATGATAACGATAATAATTATGATGATCATGAAAATTTATATATTTTTACATCTATACTAATAACAAATACAATTATAATTGTAACAAGAATAATAACAACAATAATAGCGCTTTTATAATAATTATTTATATCATTATTTTAATTAATATCGTTATTACTGTAATTATTACTATTATACTAATTATTTTTACAATTATACTACCAGTAAAAATAATAATAATGATAATAATAACAATAATAATATTAATAACAATATTATTACAATTAGTATTATTATAATTACACTTATTATCATTATTATTGCTATTATTGCAGTTATAATATATTACTTGGGAATGATACTAATAATTTAAGTAATAATTATAATAATTATAATAGTAATAATAATAATAATAATAATAATAATAATAATAATGATAATAATAATAATAATAATAATAATAATAATAATAATATAATAATAATAATGATAATGATGATAATAATAATGATAATAGTAATATTATCAATAATAATCAAATGTTAACCAAATTCTCTTTATTCTAATTTTTATCATCATTATTCTCATGATTAATAGAATTTTGGTAATTATTATCATTTTTACCCTAATAATTGCTAGAATCATCAAATGAATGGAAAAAAGTCATTTTGGAGTCTACTCTCAAAAAGCTATATTTCGTTAGATTTTCCCGTTTTTTCGACTTTTGGGATTTTTTTTTTCTTTTACCTTTTTTATTATATGTGGACACAACCCCTGTTATTATCATCATTATTATCATGATTATCATAATTATTATCGTTATCATCATCATTATCATCATTATCATCATCGTTATCTTCATTATTGCAAATATTATCATTATTACAATTATTATCATTATTATTGGACTTATTGCAGTTATATACTTTTACATCTATACTAATAACAACTACAATAATAATAGTGATAACAATAATAATAACAATATTAACATTTTTTAAATAATTATTTATATCATTATTTTAATTACTATCGTTATTACAGTAATTATTACTTTTATAATAATTATTTTTACAATTATACTACCAGTAATAATAATAATAATGATAATAATAATAATAATAATAATAATAATAATAATAATAATAATAATAATAATAATAATATTAATAATAATAATAATAACAATAATAATAATAATAATAATGTTATTAATGATAATAGTAATGATAATAGTTATAATATCAATAATCATCAAATGTTATCCAAATTCTCTTTATTCTCAATTTTATCGTCATTATTGTCATGATTAATAGAAATCTTGTAATTATTATCATTATTACCCTCATAATTTCCAGAATCATCAAACGAATGGAAAAAAACTTAATTTTAAGACTATTCTCAAAAGGCTATATTTCACTAGATTTTACCGCTTTTTCGACCTTTGGGATTTTTTTTCTTTAACTTTTTAAAATTATATATGGACAGAATTCCTGTTATTATCATAATATTATCATCATTATTTCAATTATTATCATCATTATTGCAGTTATTATAATTATTATTACAATTATTGCAGTTACAATATATATTTTTACATCTATTCTAATAACAACTACAATAATAATAGCAATAACAACAATAATAACAATAATAACGTTTTTATAATAATTATTTATATCATTCTTTTAATTAATATCGTTATTACTGTAATTATTAGTTATAATAATTATTTTTACAATTATACTACCAGTAAAAATAATAATAATGATAAGGATAACAATAATATTATTAATAACAATATTATAACAATTAGTATTATTATAATTATACTTATTATTATGATTATTATTGTTATTATTACAGTGATAATATATTTTTTGGCAATAATACCAATAATTAAAGTAATAATAATAATAATAATAATAACAATGATAATAATAATAATAATAATAATAATAATAATAATAATAATAATGATAATAATAATAATAATAATAATGACAATAATAATAATAATAATGATAATAATAATAATAGTAATAATAATGATAATAGTTATAATAATAATGATAATAGTAATGATATCAATAATCATCAAATGTTAACCAAATTCTCTTTATGCTATGTTATCATTATTAGTGTCACGATTAAAGAATTCTGGTAATTATAATCATTATTACTATATAATGTTAGAATCATCAAACTGAATGGAAAAAACGTCAGATTGAGTTTAATGGATGTAAAAGGCTATAGTTCGCAAGATTTTGCCGCTTTTCGACGTTTGGGAAATTTTTTTTTCTTTTACCTTTTTTATTATATAAGGACACAAATCCTGTTATATCCTCATTATTATCATGCTTATATCATCATTACGGTATCCATCATCATTAATCCATCACATTATCATCAGCCTTAGCATTCATATTACAATTATTTCATCATTATTGTAATTATATCATTATTATTGCAATATTGCGCTATAATATATGTATTAAAATCTATACTAATAATAACTACAATGAATAATGTAATAACAACAATAATAACTCAATGTTTTATAATAAATATTATATTATATTTTAATTAAACGTTATTACTGTAATTATTACTGTTATAATAATGATTTTTTACAAGTATACTACCATTAAAAATAATAATAATGATAATAATAACAAGAATAATATTAATAACAATATTATCACAATTAGTATTATTATAATTATACTTATTATTATTATTATATTATTGCAATTATTACAGTTATAATATTTTTTTGGAAATAAATCCTAATATTAAGTAATAAGAATAATAATATATAAGAATAATAATAATAATAATAATAATTAATAATAATATAATAATAATAATAATTATAATGAATAATAATAATATTCATAATGATAATAATAATAATAATAATATAATATAAATAATAATAATAATATATAATATAATAAATAATAAAGATAATAATAATAATAATACTAATGATAACAATGATAATAAAATGATAATAGTAATAATATTAATAATCATCAAATGTTATCCAAATGCTCCTTATTCTCACTTTTATATCATCATATTGTCAGGAATAATGGATTCTGGTAATGATATATTATTATCGTAATAATTGCCAGAATCATCAAAGAATGGGAAAAAAAAAACTCATTTGGAGTAATACTCTCAAAGCTATTATTTCGGTAGATTTTCCCGTCGTTTTTTCGACTTTGGGATTTTTTTTTTTTCTTTACTTTTTATATAGATGGAAACAATTCCATGTTATATCATCATATTATCATGCATTATCATCATTATTATCGTTATCATCCTTCATTATCATTCATTATCAACATCATTATCATCATTAGCGTATCCTGATCTCATTATCAAATCTTTTTCTATCATTATTGCAATTAATATTGTCATATTGCAATATTATCATTATTATGATATTATTGCGGTTATAATATATTTTTTACATCTATATAATAACAACTATAAATAATAAATAGAAAACAATAATAATAATAATAATAATAAACGTTTTTATAATAATTATTTAATCATTATTTAATAAATCCGCTTATACTCTAATAAACTGTATAAAAACTATTTTACCATATATACAAGTAAAAATAATATAATGATTTAATAACAATAGTAATATTAATAAAATATTATAACTATTAGTATTATTATCATTATACTTAATTATATTATTATATGCCTATTATCATAGTTACTAAAATATTTTTTTGCAATAAAGAATTAATTAAAATAAAAATAATAATAATAATAATTACTAATATAATAATAAGTAATAATAAATAATAGCAACATATATAATAGTAATAATCATCATCATCATATCATCAATTATCATCCCATCACATCATCATCATCATCATCATCATCATCATCATGTGGTATCAAAATTGTCTTTATTCTCACTTTTATCACACGCATGCAAAACACACCACACACACATACACACACAGACACAGATACACACACACACACACACACACGCACACAAACACAAATACACAAAACACACACAAACACACACACACACACACACAACACACACACACACACACAAACACACACACACACACACACACACACACACATAT
>NW_023638937.1:76925-78195 GCF_015228065.2 Penaeus monodon
TTATATTAATATATATATATATATATAATATATATATATGTTGTATAATCTATATATATATACATATACAAATATATATACATATATATACATTATATGTACATGTGTGTGTGAAAATATATATATATATATATATATAATATATTATATATATTTATATATATATTAGTTTATATCATGGAAGCCCATGATCGTAAAGGCCTCGGTGGCGAGGGTTAGAGATCGGACTAAGTTTTCAGAGGGAAACTGAGTTCGGGGGTTCGAGTCACCGGGCCCGGGCGCATTGCCCCCTTGGGGCAAGGAACTTCCCCCAATGCCTACCTACCACTGGGTGGGAAAAACCCCCCCCCAAGTCATTGTGGGCCCCAAGCCCCCGGAAAAAATAGAAGAAGATTACCTAATAGGAACACCGGCACTTCCATGGAAAGGAACTGGGGGCCCCACCCCTATCACTCCAAAAGCATAAACATGAAAACTACGATTTAGTCTCATGCCTACAAAAGGGGGTACAGACCTACCGTTTAAAAAAAAAAATTATTTTGTAATTTTTTATATTTTATATATATTATATATAATATATTATATAAAACACATATATATGTATATATATTATTATATATATACTTAATTTTGTATAATAAATAATATATATATAATATAAAATATATATATATATATATATTTACCTATATATGTTGTATATATTATATATAAATATATATATATAATTTTTAAAATAATTTATAAATAACACGACACCAACACCCCCACACACACACAAAAACCCCACCCCACAATAAAAAATATATATACATATATAATTATAAATATATATAATATTATATATTTAAAAAATATAATTATATATAACACACAAATTATGTTATATATGTATATAAAAATAATAATATATATATAATAAAATTTTATTATATATTATATTATTATATTATCTATTTATCTATCTATCTATCTATCTATTTTAAAATTTATATAGGGATATAATATAATAATATATATATATATATATTAAAATATTCTATTTTTAATTTATATTTAATTTATAAATTTAAAAATATATATATATATAAAATTATATATATATGCTAATACACAAACCCCACACCACACACCACACCCAATGTTGTGTTTTTTTTTTTTTGTTTTTTTTTAAATATTATTTTGTTTTTATATATAAATATTTATATATATGTATATATAATAAAATTATATATATATTATATTATAATATAATTTTATATTATTTATA